>NW_014333313.1:155898-160446 GCF_000341935.2 Cephus cinctus
ATTGAAATGGGGGGGGGGGGGGGGGGATATACGTTTGGAATGAAAAGGATAGGCCGCACTATCATCCGCCTCGCACATGACGAGGTCCTGTGTCGAGAGGCAGGTCCGGCCTGAAGGGGATCGGTGGGTCGACTAAGGGCGAGAACCGGGGGCGAGGGGGGGAGGCCTGCCGATGAAGGTGAGAGGTTAGCGCTGAGAAGTGAAGTGGTAAGGAGGCCTCTGGTTCGATTAGGTGGCAGAGGGTGGGAAGAGGAAAAAAAAAGAAGCCGGAACGTTTAATCTTCGTCGCCTTTGGCGAGAAGTTGCCAAGACGTCACATACTCCTAACGATCGTACGCAGCAGCCGAAAGCTCTTTTGGAAATCGGCGAACTGTGCAGAAGTAATGTGGGGCGACGGAGGTTATCCGAGATAGGCTTGTATGGCGTGTATATGTATATATATTTTCGCAGTAACGATAAACCCTCTCAATAATCGTCTACAAAACGTTATACAGGGTGACGTGTCTTAATCCGGTACAGCTTTGCGACTGTCCCCGTACGCATTTTCAGTGTAAAATCTTTCGACGAATTATCGAGTTCCTGTTGTCACCGTTAATGGAAATAACGTTCCGTTCACTCTGCCAGTTGCAGGTCGAACGCACGTAAATACGCGGGAGTCACTGGTGAGACGGGAACGGGAGGGGTGGACGTGTCCCGAGCATTCGGACTCGCCTTAACCTTAAAGCGCTCGCAGTGCAGGATAGAAAGGCGTTGTCGCGCCATAAAACTTCTATCAGGATCCTAGGATATCCTGGCTGACTAATCACCTCGCTCGCTCGACCCATTCCGCACTCGTTAAACGCGACGGTTCTGCCCGCTACTAATAACAGGGTAACCCGCCATCACCGCCACCGCCGTCGTTCTATCCTCCTCTGGTCTCTCGGGCCTCTACTCGACCTTCTTCGTCCGTTGCGCAACAATTTCCCAGCCAGTCGTATTGCCAACAGGGAAATACTATGCCTGCTACGGCCTATACAGTTTCAGTTGGAATGAGCGATCGAACGTAAAAGCACGATTTATCCGCAGGGTTTGTAATTTTCGACTTTATATAAGATATTTTTAAAATTGTTCGTCACGTGGATATGGCGTAATTATTTTTAGTAAAAAAAAAAGGAAAAAAAAAATTATCTCACCCGTAGACCAGAGTTATCTTTTGTATGGTGAATCAGATCTATCCCAGTTATCCTTCGGTGTGTATATCTGCATATATATATATGGAGGTTTGTTTAAAAGTTGTAAAATATTTTGACTAGATACTTGACGCCGGGAAGGAGCGACGCCGGTGAACAAAAAAGAAAGTGTCTGGCTCTTTAGTTCATCCGGTATCTGCGTACATAGAATTTCGTACTTCTTTGAAGATCGTATTGAATCCGTTTACAATGCGAGGAGGCCGAGGGACCAGCGAGCAAGCTCAGAGGTTCGCTCCTGAACGTTCATGGCAAAAGGTGTTTCCCACTTTAATCTTTATCCCCCGTCATCAAGTCTGGGTCCTCTGCCTTCTCTCCTCTCCCCCTCTGGTACCCGTCGGCACCCGGTATATTGCAGTCTTTGGGAAATAAATGTTCCTGCAAATTTTTCATAGGCGACTGGGAACACTATGGGCTTCGCTCTTTATGTGTATACGCTTTATGGGTGGGTATATATATGTATATAGCTCTTGTGTATATACGATTATGTATACATATAGCTCGTACTTCACCGCCTCCTATATCTATAATGATCAGGCGTAGCCCAACCGTTATGGCTCCTGATACATCTAGACGTGTCCGGATATACGTGTTATGCGGTCGAGCCGGCACGTCTTGTCGATATCTTCCGGTTTACCCATAACAAATATATCCTCGTATTAATCGCTAGTAGATTTATCCGGAATTCAATGAGCGCGCCAGACGACGGCCGTATGATTTAGCACTGGCTTGCGGATGGGCCTACGTTTTAATGTAAAGGGAGGATCCGAGTGCTGCATCGGCAGGTGAATGTACTTTTGTGAATCTCTATAGGAAGTTGGTGTTACGGCTGGCTGCTATTTGACTTTAAACAGAGTCATTCGTTTAATGGCGATTCAGTCGTTTTTGACGAATTAGTTTTAATTTCTTTTTTTTTTTCAGGTAAATCACTTTTTAGGTTATATTATAAGAATATCTGCTTTTCTTCTTTTTCTTCCTCGTAGATCATTTTTGACTTTTTTCTCTGGAGAGTCAACGTCAATATCTGTTTTCATCATTGACTTTTGATTCACTTGATTTTGGAGTGATTGATAAATTTTAGTAAATACTGTACCCGGTACGTGTGATAAAATATACTTAATTGAAAGTGTATGACGTTGACTGTACCTATGACGTATATACGAGTCGCACTATTTGATTAGGCAATTTATAGAAAATAAATGAAAATTCGGAATGTTCGATTAACCACGTGCCGTCCGTGTCGTTTGAAGTTTACTCGTTAGTAGGAAAAAATAAAAAGAAAAAGATAATAGAAAAAATTGCGCTTCGGATAAAAATTTATTCCTTCGTGTATCTACTTCGCTACGATACCATATATAGGTATGCCCGTCGTCCGCTTCTTATTTCGTTTCCTTTACACAGGGCAGCAGCCGGTGCATTATGAAGTACACGGCGGCCATTATTATTCCAAGCTTATCCGACTTGCTGGTGGCTGTGGGTAAATGTCGTCGCGGTGGAAGCTACGTGAAAAGTCGAATGCTTACTTCTCTTGTCTATTTTCCTTTGTTTTTTTCAGTAGGAAGGAAAGAAAAAAAAACAGAACGAACCCACGCTCTCGAGCAAGCTACGGCCTCGAACTTCTAGCCGACCTATTTATCTTTTAGTACAGGCAAAATAGATGTGTATATATATACATACACATATGTATACACCGAGTTTCGGGTTCGTTTTCAAGTTGGCGACGCTACTCGAGAAATGGCTCGCTAGGGGGAACGAAAGAAGATCGTCGGCGTCAGACATGGCGAAAACAGATTCGTCCCGTTCGCTGCCAGAGGACTAGCCTATATTCGCGGAGTTTCTTGTAAATTAGTAGTAAGCCATGACACGAGAGGGAAGCACCAATTGGAGGGACCGATGGTATTGCTCCTTGGGGAAATGACTTCTTCGCCGGCATGGAAACGCGAAGCTTAGTGGCGGAAGGGCTGAGGGGGGGCGACTGGCGGGAGGACTTAGAAGCGTTCCACTTTGTATATACAGACTAGAAACGCGTGAACTCCGGCGGTTTGATCCCGAACTGTATACATACCTCCTAGAAAATCTCCAACAGGCAAACATAACCCGACGCGATCACGTAAATCGATATGGGAAGACTGGTCGATGTAAATTCACAATTGTCAATCGGCCCGCGCGCTGTTGTTGCGGCTAGATGCGTTTGGCTTCCGTACTAATGTATAACGAAGGTGGTGGCCTCTGGCGGAAGATAACAGAAGTACCGGTCCGAGCACGAACTAGAATCGCACGTGAATAGAACAATTCGTTGCCTCGTTCGAACTCGACCATTGTCCCCGTAAATTCCCTGGGAACCGTCCGGCGAAATAATGTTTGCCGTGGAAAAAGAACGCTGATGGCAGAGGTGGCTGGATTTTTCCGTAGAGGGATTGAGGGGGGATAGGCTTTGGGACT
This sequence comes from Cephus cinctus, assembly GCF_000341935.2. NCBI lineage: Eukaryota > Metazoa > Arthropoda > Insecta > Hymenoptera > Cephidae > Cephus > Cephus cinctus. The sequence goes on from NW_014333313.1 coordinate 159,567, forward strand.
CTCGTTCACTCCCTCCCCTGCCGCCACGTTCTATCCGTCCTCGTCGCTCTTGTTTTTCTTTATACGTCCGCCCTATGCTCTTTCGACTAGTCGCGCTGCTCCTTCCCCGCTCCGCCCCACCCGCGCCGTGGCTCACACAATTTTTCCTTCCCCTCTTCCCAAGCAATTGGAGCACGCTCCAACGAGCGTACCCTCAAAACACAAGATTAGGAGAGTAAGAACTTGGAAAACTCCTTTGGACCTCAGCCAGACGCGATTGTCGGAAATACAAGGAGGTCGCTCCGCGCTCCTGGTGCGATCCCTGCGCGAAGGGACAAGAGCCGGGTAAGACTGTGCAAAGCAGCGGAGAATATAGTAGAGACCTAGGTATAACCCAAACGGTTTGGATATACTGTGTTAACAACGGTAGACACAACCTGCAGTCCGACTGATATGCGAAAAGCCATAGGAACAATGTATTAAACTCGGGGAGAAGTATCTCTTGGATATACAGTGTTTACGTTGACAAATTGCAAAAGCATATTCGACTATTTATTACGATCCCGTCCGCACGGACTTTCCCGACCATTAATTCGACCGCGCTCGCATAATTTCAGTCGTAATTTCACGCTCCCGACCTAAAACCAGACTTTCATTAAAACTACCGGCGTCGCGCGACCGGTCGCAGACCCACTCCAGTCGCTTATAACCGAAAAGAAAGTACTCGGCTGTTGGTCACGCCTGTCGAGTACCAAGAGCTTCTCATAATGAAGGGGCGGCCGGGGGTTGGCTTCGGCTTCCGGCGCGACGACGTTCTCCCATAAGTTTACACCACCCTCTATAGCGGCAATAGGGTTACCCTTACCTCCGGGACAAAGTGCTTTCGTTGGTGGGGGGGGGG
>NW_014333313.1:160714-162794 GCF_000341935.2 Cephus cinctus
GGGGGGGGGGGGGGGGGGATAGGTGCTTAAGTCCTTCCCAAGTCTCGGGATCATTTCTCATATCTAATTGTACTAATAAACACCCTATAAGTAGAGGGTATCAACCCCTTCGTATATACTGGAACGAGTATCAACCCTCTACCCATCCCTTGTGCCGTCGATCTATTTTTATCTAATTATCGAACTAGTCGTTAGCACGGTGTTATCGTATCGGGACGCAATCCGACGTCGCGAATCAGCCACGTTCGCAGGATCGAAATTAGCCCCGGGTAGCGAACCGAGGATAATTAATGCTTTGTCAAAGAAAAACTATTTGATCGACTCCGCTGTGCGTGGGGATCGATCGTTATTTATGCGTGTATCAGGGTCAGCGATTTTCGGTGGTGCGTAAGCTAGTTTTTTTTTGCCCTCCCCCACCCAAAGTGACGCTTCCCACTTTGACCACCCTCGTACCCCGTCTATCGGCCTTATGCCAACTTTACGTTTTCACGAGGAAAAACTTGAGGGGAACGTGGCTCGAGGGGGGGATATTTTTTTTTTTCATTTCACGGATTTACCTCGGTCAGAGACCGCAACACCGATCTCTTCGACACGTCAATGGCATTCAATGAAAAATTCCCTAGGATCACCTTGAGAGGACACGTCATGTTTCATTTTCCCCTATGCCCCCCGCCCCCCTACGTGTGTGCACTAGCATATGCAGAGGTATCTTTGGGTTCCATTCACGATGCTTGGTTCATGCATATATATATATATATATATATATATATATATACACACACGAATGAAAGAATGTGCGTGCCGATTGGCCAGTCGGGAATCGTAAATGCCCGATACGTAATCACAGTAATTAACGGACCGTCCATAGACTGCCGATCGCACGGAAGTCCTCTGGTCGCGACTCAAAACCGCAAAAGCCAGGAATAAAGTGCGGAGCAGTGGAGCAGCCGATCTCCCGTGCGTGACCTAGAAATATTTGCACGCAAATAGAATTAATCCCCGGTAACAGCCAATCACGCGAGCCGAACGTTATTTCTGGTAGTTTTATAAGCAATCGCACGCGCATACGTGTATGTAAATTTTTCGTTTTCCACCATTTTTCCTTATTTCACCCCAAACACATGCCCTCTGCGAATCGAACCGTATCGCTTTCAGATCGGTATCGCCAGATCGTTGGAGCGCTGCTCTTTTTTTCCCTCCTTATCGAGCTCCGTGTATCCTTTACTTTTTTCCTTTTCTCTTGACCCACTCGCAACGAGCAACATCCAAAACACGGGCCAGCGACACGAATCGGCCACGGAGCAACATTTTCATTCGCAAGAGTGCTGTACGCGAATTATCCTAAGCCAGTTTCGCGGAAGCCCCTTGTATCTGGGGTACGGAGCGTGAATTTCGTAGACAATGGAGCCAGTTGCTTTTTTTTATTTTCCATTTTTTTTTTTTTTTTTTTTTTTTTTTTTTTTTTTTTTTTTTTTTTTTTTCCCTTGAAAATGCCGAAGGGTAGTCTCGCGCGCCGCAGACTGCACGTCGTACCGTTTCAGCCAAGATAGAACGGCGCTCGGGGTTTGATCGGAATGCATGTTTTTTTTTTATTTACTTCACCACAGACTCTTTCCCATATATTTATGCCATATCCCTTTCACTCCTTTCTGGATGTACTCTCTTGGGGTTCTCTCTCTTTCTCTCTCTCACACTTGTACCTCTCGTCTAACCCCTAACCCGTAACTCGTATCCACGGCTACTATCCTCTATCTCTTTTTCTATTATGCTATATATATATATATATATACACACATCATTGCTGGCGCGACAACCTGGTCTCTGGATTATATAACGTCGGTGGTTGGTTTCTTCCCTCTTGCTTTTCAGTGCCACCCTCAGACCCTTAGCCGTCGTGTATATACAACATGGGAGCTTGCAGAACTCAAATGGAACGGTATAGCAGAACTGTACGCGCCAAATGTCTTTGTTCCCTTAGAAAATAAAACGGAATACCAAGAGGACAGATTGCAGACGATACGGACACCCCAAACCCTCTTTTGCCTCTTTACTGCGACGTCCTCTTTTTATCAACCCCCGC
>NW_014333313.1:162930-168279 GCF_000341935.2 Cephus cinctus
CCCCCCTCCTTTCACTTCATCGCTATAGAACAAACTCTTAATAATATCCCGTTCGCTATGCATCACTCCGGCGGTCGCAAGATCCGGCTAGCGATCGCTTTTTCAAAAAGCCCGCCATTCAATTGAACTGAACGTGGCTGCGCGTACTCACGGAATGCACGGACGTCTCTCGTATCTGAAGTAGGCGACTGCTGCCGTAGCTACTCCAACCGGTTTTATTTGTTGTTTTTCTTTTTCAATCCACTCCCGTACCGCATCTTTTCTTCCTCTCTCCTTTCCACTTGGCCATTTTGTGAAACGCGTCTTACGCGAAATCTTCCTGCTGATTAGAAATGTTATAGGTGAAGAAAATTTTGTTGATCGGGCGAAAGTGTATTTAATTTTTAATTTTCTCATTTATTGGGATTTTTTTTTCTCGAAAATCGTAATCGATGAACGATACTATTTTTTTTTCTTCCTCCTTTTATTTTCTACCATCGAGACAGCGAAGATTCTCGTATCTTGTCACGCTTCTCGGGTTTTTCTCTATTATTCTTGAGTTTGCTGAAATTCGAAATTTTTCTTTTTCTTCTTTTCCAATCTTACTTCCCCTTAACATCTCTTATCAACGGGTCTCGCCTCCCCTCCCCTCCTCTTAAGTGCTCTCGCGGAGTCTGAGTCGCGCTTAATTGAAACCGACGTAATTAACCGTACGGTTAAACGATTCCGCGGGCAAGGTGAAATAGAAAATAAAGAGTTGGACGCTCGATCAAAAACATGATCGCTTCGTGAATGCCGGCAATTAGCGTTCGAGTGGTCTGTCTGTCGAGTCTGTGGTAGCAGCTACTAGCCAACCCCTTATTACCTACCCACTGTCGTAGAGGGGAACGAGGCGAAGTACTTAACCAGGTAAAGACGTAACCCGAAGGTTCTGGCAATCGCAAGCCAATGGGGAATTTGGATCGCTGCCAGAAACGATCTATTGGACTATTAGAACGCGACTTTACGTGCATCCTGGACGCCTTATTCAGGGGCTGCATGTATAACGACGCGTTTGCTAATTGCTTTCCCACGTTGTTGCAAAAAAGGCTGAGCATCCAGTAACAGTATAGTCATTTCCATGCGTCATGATCGACGCGACGGGATCTACACGGGGCTGGGATCTAGATAAATTATTTTCACGACTAATGGTACGTATAGGTACACGTACAGTCAGGTTGAACATACTCGGCTTTATTAATGGCTCCGGGGATTAACCTTCTTCTGGACTATATGTACGTAGTATATATATCTGTCGTTAACGAATTTCGGCAAAAGGCGCTCGGGTTAATTCGCGAGTTTGGCTAAACGACGAGGGTCTACGTGTGCAGGATTTAACGTCGTTACCGTATAAATTTTCTTTGTTACAAAGCTCCCTCGTAAGTTGAGCGACGGGAAACTAGCGTTCACGGACTTGACCAGACTCTGTAAGCCGTAAGGGTTGCGAACTGTTGGCCAAAAGTGTGGATGGAAAGTTTTGCTCTTACGTAAATGGACTTTGCGACGGGTCGAGGGTCGGCACGGTATTACTTTGATACTCGAAAGTGATACGTGATACATGGATTTTTAAGCGTCGTTGATAATCAATTTTTGTAGGGTTCTCGGGGCGATGATAAGTGGCCGGTAGGTTGGGTGGGGAGGAAAGAAGAATGAGGGATGACGGGAGCCGCGTTCATTTGTCGGGAGGATTTTTGAGGAGCGTCGAGGCAACGAGAACCGAGACCGTCGTCGTTTTTCTCAGTGACAAGAGGAGCTGAGGGTGGGAAGGGCGCCGAGGAGTAATTACAAAATTCAACGACGTCCATTGTTTACGATCTTCGACGTCGCACAATAACGCGGGGAGGTCAAGGGTGGCGTACCTTTTTCCACTCTAGGTGCTTCTCCGGGAAAGAATAGCTGGAAGACGCCGTGGATCGAGCATATCGTCAAAGTGGCCACGTCACTCCGTGATTAATCGCTTATACTCTCCTGTGTAAAAACTCACCGAGCGAAATATACGTCGCGAAGCTCATTTCACGTCTCAACGTAGCACGTCACTGTATACACCAGAGAATCTTATTTTTTTTCTCACTCACTCACTGTTCTTCATATCGAAATTCAGAACGATTACGCGTCGGAGAGACTCGCGGAGCATTACGATTTCACAAGCTACATAAAATAGCAATCAGTCCTGCTTAAATGGGTTGATAAGTCCGTCCATTTGTGAGACGGATAATAACGGCCTGGAACGAAGTCAAAAGTGCTTTGTAGTTATTAGCGGTGGCAGCACCGTCGCGCGCTAGCCGTCCGCAACGTCCTCTGTACGCGCCCAGTATAAGCTACGGCAGCCATGCTGTCTCCGCGTTCCCACTCGAAGTGGCGTCTCGATGATAAATTGTTGAAAACTAGTCGCTCGTAAACCTTTTAAGAGGCTCGCGTTAAAATCGTCCACTGTGTTGGTATCTTTGTACGGGAGTGCTACGAGGACTATGGGTGCTCACTTACCCGATACTGTGTACACACCATACCTAACCTATCCTCTTTACCTGCACTCCCAGTTACTACAATCCAATAACCGTTGCTGCTAAGGACTCTTACTCGGCGTAAGAGCTAATTTTGACTTTCCTGTCCAACATCTCTCTCTTGTGCACTCTGTGACTCGGTGAAGCTGGATTAAAAAAGGAAAAAGTGCGTGTTCGAAACTACTCCAGCAATTATTTCTCTTCTTGGGAGCAGATGTTCACGTTTTGGATTCCATCTACCACGGGCATGTCGCGAGGTAAGCGAGCGCTTTGTGATTCCCTTTATTTTAACGCGGAACAAATCGAAATCTATTAAATTTATATCAAAAGGTAATCAACCGATCATCCTAAGGAGATCGTGGGTCGGTGGATTGCGTCAGATTACGCAAATATTACCCTAGTTAGCGTAATTACGAATTCATATCCAAAAGCCGCGTTCGACCCATGTAAAAGAATTCGCATAAGCTCTGCTCGACGCAGATGCTAATCACGGTATCTCGATTACAGAATTATTAGATATACGTGAATATATGTATAAGTATCATCGTATTAAAATATACACATCAGAACTTGCAATTATTCCTCTACTTCAAGAATCAGCATAGATTCTGCTCTGTCGAGATAAATTCATCAGTGTTCATCAAAGGATTCCCAATAAATTTTTAACGATAATTTATTCGGGTATATACGGTACAACGTTATTTGCCCGGGTATCCACCGAAAACCGAGTGGACCAGTTTCCCTGTAAATAATCAAAATACAGACGTGCTCTGCCACGTACTGTACAATTCTGTATGTACGTGCACAATCGCGACCGCGATAGTAAACCAGCCATCGATTACCCATTCGATTGACAGGGTAATCGTTAGCCGACAACTGGTAGCTGTCAGGCAGGAAGTTGGCTGAAGCGACGATTTAACGAATTTACTTGGTAAAAGTGTCTCTCTTTATTCTTTTCTTTTCACCTTAATTATATACGACCTCACGGAGGGTTTAACGTACACCCACTTTCTTCTGGCAGTGACTTTACTTAACCCCAGCTGTACCAGCCAACTGGTTCTACGTTGTTCGTCCGATGATTCAGTACACCGGCAGTGTACTTTACACCACCCCCGTTAGTTATTACTGTACCTCCGGTAGTTGTGCTATGGGACGCCGAGAAAAAAAGGTGGCAAACTTGGGCGCCAAGTAAGTATTCGAAACTTGGACAAAGTAGTGCCGGCTCTGTAACCAGGCCCACCCTCGTCCACACAATACCCCGACGGCATGTTGGCTAAGTTCACGGCGGTCACTGCTTCAACGGACTGAATTAACATTCCGCGCAGAGAGGTCGGAAAATTATTTCCGCCCTCGGAATATTTCACGCGCTGCATTATAATATAGGGTGGCGAAATTCTCACCGCACCTTGACGATCGACATGCTGCTTATTTTTTGTCAATTCCTTTTTAATGCTCAACTTTTCTTTCTTTTTTTTTCTCTGTAAATAAGGGATGGCTCGGTACGATTACTTTGCGGTACATCGACATAATTGGTGATCTATTTTTTAAATAGCTTCTCATCCATTTCATAAATGGACCTTTGGTCATAACCTTCGGCGGATCCTCGTGCAGGTCTCCTCAGGACGACCCATACCTACCGTCCTTGCTACTATTATCGTCCTGGGGTATTACTCCTTTGCCAACGGCACGTACACCCCTCTTCCCTCCCCACAAGAAACTTTCCCTTCCATCAAGCCGTAAATTCCTTATACGACTGTATCCTTTACCGAAGTTTAATCGTCCTGAGTACCTTCGTGTAACTGCGGCTGCCATGGAGATACGTCCAGCATCTTGTTGCTCGGCGAGGATGGCGTGGGGGGAAAAAAAGGATCGTTTAACGGGTACAGGAGGACCCATTAAGATATCACTCTAAGGTTACATGGATTCTGGACAAAACACTCCAATTTGAAGTCTTATCAGGGGTCGACTTGGATCTTCTTGTACTCTCGAACGCCGTCCTCTGCAGCCCTCATGGACCGATAGGAGCATCAGGGATAATATTTTTTTTGGATAATCCTCTTCTTCTTCTACGTAATAGCTTCCGTGACCTTTGTCCTTTGTCATATCGAAACGTTACTAGCTTTTCAATAATCTCTCGAAAGTTTCTCGAGTGACGTCTCATCTCGCGGTTACCCCCTCCATGCCTAGCTGACGTTCGCGCGGAGATGCCAGAATCGGAAAACGGCAGTGGCGCCGCGTCGGGAGGAATTGGCGAAGTTCGATGACGTGCCGTATAATGAGGAAATGGAAAAGTTTAATTTCAAAATGTAAAAGTTAAATCCGACTGTAGAGATGTAGGATGTTTTCCGTATCGGGAATGGTTGTTCATTTCATTTTAGTTTTATGGAACGTATATATATATACGTTTTGGAAGCTGCGGATGATTTTTTCTTTTTGATTTTTTTTTGGAAAAAAAAATTTTTTTTCCATTTTTTTAACACTTTTAACCTCTCACGGGATCTCGTAACTTTGCTCGACCGGCTGTGTTTGTATCTGAATTTATCTTTCGTTCATATTTCTACGCGCTGGACCAATTCTGAATACTCTCGCGATGCTTATCGGATTAATTGCCATTGTAACGGTGGCGAATCACAAATTATGCTGTTAGAATTGAGGCCGCCCTCGTTACTCTGGCTCCTAGGGGCCGATCGGCAATCGCCCGTAACTTCGTTTCCTCGAGAAATTAACTTGGAAGGACGGGGACGCGTAATCGCCTGCGAAACAGCCGGGGGACGCAGACGTTGAGGGAACGACGTGCATCGCGTGGTCGGCGGGGCGGAGGGGGGGGGGG
>NW_014333313.1:168352-168619 GCF_000341935.2 Cephus cinctus
GGGGGGGGGAGGGGAGGGGGTGAGAAGCGGACGAGGTACTACGAAGTTTTTGTTGCAATTTTTTTTTTAGGGGATGTTATGGGGGTTATTTTTTTTTGAAAATTTTTTTTTCTCCATTATTTCATCACGTAAATCCCACAAGACAAAGGGCGAGCGTCCTATTTTCCGCGATTCTTGGGACGGCACGTAATAAACAGTACTTTTGAAATATTGGACGCTGGGCGTCGTGACGCTACGGATATACGCCCCCCCCCCCCCCCCCCCCCC
>NW_014333313.1:168693-169583 GCF_000341935.2 Cephus cinctus
CCCTCCCTCCTATCCAGCAAGTGGTAAACGGTTCAATCCACCCAACTGCTCCTTTCTGGACCCCAAAGGGACGACTTTCATATAGTCGCAAAAGGTCTGGTCCGGCAAGTCAGATAAAATTTATACAGAGATTAATATACCGGGTGTCACTTTTTTTTTTTTCATTCATCTCCACCGACCTCATACAAGCCAGTGAAAACGGGATTCGTATGAAAAATTTCATCTGATATTCTTTAATTTCATAATAATTTCACCGTACGGCGTGCCAACCTCAGGATCGATGGACGGGCTTTCGGAATCGCGTGATAAATGTAACGTAAAATTTCGTAACGGCCACCGTGCAATTTTATTCCTCCGTCCAGACCGTCCCGTGTCTCTTTAGGTATTTAGCTGATTTCCTACGAGCAATTAGCACGCAAGCTTAGATTTTCTATTTTGATAATAAAATGAATTTTACAAACATTCTAGATGCATCTGGATACGCAGGACCCTTCCTCCCCTTCTGCCCGTCCCGCCACCCAGGCAGCTCCTGTGCCTCTCGCATCAAAAGGGAAGCATACGTTTCCTATGGGAAGGTCCCACCTGAAACGCCACCCCTGCACTCATCTCGTTTCATTGCTCCACTCGTGAGGGGGTGGCCCGAGGGGTTGAAAACACGAACAGTCTCTCTCGACCATACCACAGCACGGCTACAGCCAGCGCCTATACCCTCCCTTACATTTGGCAGTTGCACCCTTCCCCGTGTCTGGGATATCTCCCTTTGGCAAGGCCGGGCCCCGTCAGCCCTGATCCCGGGACAGTCGTACCCGGGGTGGGTCCAGGAGGATCAAGGAGGCTGGGTAGAGAGCGCGTACGACTCTGCGGCGGCGGCGGCGGGGGGGGGGGATGAG
>NW_014333313.1:169662-174452 GCF_000341935.2 Cephus cinctus
GGGGGGGGGGGGGGATGAGGTCGTAGGATGGCAAAGGACGTCGGAGGAGCGAGAGTCGAGCAAGCTCAGGGTGGAGCAGGACGCGAGAGGCTGAGGCCGAGGGCGAGCGAGTGGGTCGTGGGCGGTGACGTCACGGCGCGGGAGATCGATCCGGGTACCACGGTCTGGAAGCTGCACTTCCTATACCGGCATTTCTCCTCTCTCTCTGCCCAATGACTCCTACGGCCTCAGCTACCCCGCTCCTGCCGCCCCACCCACGAAGCGAAAAAGCTTCACTCGATTTTCCAGCCCTGCTAATTTATGCCCGAGCGTGCCCCCGTAGCCCGCAGGACTTTCCACGTTTTGGCCTTGCCCGCTCGGATCCGGAGGGCGGAGACGACCGATCCCCGCTTGACCTTCTTTGCCCAGCTGACGTCGAGCCGCGGCCGGATCTCCGTTCGGCCTTGGACCGAGGTAAACTCTTTGGGGGGGGATCTCGAAGAATGGTGGCATTGGGTATAATCCTGAGGTAGCCCGAGGTAGAGCTCAGTGCAGACTGGGTAGGGCCTGGGCGTCTGGCAGATTGAGAAAGGAAATTAAATGTAAAGATAGCCGATTCAAATAATTGTGTATACTTTGAATGTCTACGACGAGGGGGGGAGGGTCTGCCGTGAGAAGTACGAAGCTTCCGGATTTTCATCCTTCAGACGGGATTTACGTGGGTGGCATCCGGCGATGATGTCAGCTTCAGGAATATCGAGCAGACAAGGGTAGATTTGTTATGGGTCGAGATAACAAGCATCAATCCGAATCCCCAGAGTGAGGCTGCTTACGAGCCGCTAAAAATGATACTGCGACCAGTCGTGATCTCGTTCACGGGAATGACGTCATGTCGGTCGGCCGAACGACCGGGCGCAGATCGACGTCCTGGGACTCGATGTATCCAGGATCGCGCTGAGAATGAGATACGGTACCTCGTAATTTTCATCCGATGGACCAGTTCTGCGGTGAATCGTGCAATTCTGGCGGAGATGACAATTATTCGTCCCTGTCGCGTAATACCTGCGAGCTGCGGTCCAGGGCGGTCGGAGTCGAGACTTCGAAGGTAACGCATTTCCCAACCAGGATCGAGCGGTCAGAAGGGGATGATAACCCATACCGTAGCTCAGATACGTGTCAAAGGTGAAAGCACGCAGCCGCGGGGTGAAAGGTTTTAATTTAATTCGCGTAAACTTGTCAATTTTTGTATCCAATTAAAAGCGGTCCGGGCGGTAGACACGTCCAATTAGAGATGCGGCAAGTGGAAACTGGCGTCGTCAAGGTTGCCCGTCCCGTCGGCAGAGACGTTTTTAATTAAGAGAGTAAAAATTTTACGTTGGGATTCACCGAGAAAAACTGTCTATTCTTTCTCTCTCTCTCTCTCTCTCTCTCCTTCTCTCTTGCGCTACCCTTTCTCGTTAACACCTTCGGCGTCCCTTTTACTTCTCTGTTAGCCCCTGGCCCCGTGCTCACGTGAAACTGGGTCAAAGGTGGCATGACCGAAGCGTGAATCCGGAAGCGAGAGGACTGGGGCTGGCGACACGTGCGTGGAAAAGGGCGGCCATTAATGGCCGCAGAATCCATAGGAATACGTGTATACGTACACGTGCACGTAGGGTGGACGGGAGATAGGAGGGATGCGAGTGCGCACTGGGCTGGCAATAAAGGTGGAATTGTACGAACCCTTTTCCACCCCCATGGAGAAAGTCATGACGTACCACACCCGTGGTAACAGCGTATACGTGTATACCAGCCAATGCTTATGTAATGTCAATAAGAAAGTTGGACCCACTAAAAGCCATGACGGGCTCATAAAAGAGGGTTAGATTGTATAAATTACATGACGGACACCGAAGGGACGGCTGGGGCTGGGGCTACGTGTTTGAGATGCGGTCGGCGTAGAGAGGACCGTAGAGATATGCTCATCTGATTTGGCAAGGCCGAGGCTAATAACAGTAATGGCGCGTTCACAATACCAGTTAGTTGGAAGTTTATCGAACAAGGGCTTAATCTGTTTATAGGTACGTTATGGCGAATTCCGGGAATAATGGAGGAAGAGGAAAGTGGATGCTGTGGCTGGGCCATCTATACCCGGTGTGTACAGGAGGTCGAGGGCCTCCTGCCGATCCCGTAGGATCTCGAGGAGACGATTAGTATGCGGAGCAAGTTCATTATTGAGACACTAATATCCGGGAGGCCCCTGAGCTCGGTCCTGGCTGACCGCACCCGGTTAAGTTTCCGGACTCCAGTTTCACTAAACTCCTGGTCTGGGTGGGTCAAACGCGGAGGTCGCCTCCGCCGTACCCGGCGTCTGTCCCCCTGAACCTGGCCGTGTTGCTTGTGGCGTCGCGACGTCTTTCGGCCAGGCCCAGAGCCACGTGGTTAACTACAAGAGGGGCTCCGGTGGTTTGGTTTCAAATTAACCTGGGTTCAGGGCGTTCAATTTCTCCAAAGATATTTGACGTCCCGATCTCCCCCCTCCACGCTCCTCTTTGTATACATCATCCCTCCTCAGGGTTCAAGCGACAAGGCTCGTTCAGGGAGGGCGTCGTGACACGACCTAATCAGCAACCTCAGAACTTCAGGTTCTTCTTCGTCCTTGTACCGTGCTTTGGCGCTCCATTGAAAATCTATCGGTCCTGCCTGGGATTTATTTTACTTAATGGAATCATAGGGCAGACCTTAATTAGCGGTAAGGGTCTGTTTTTACTCGGTTGAACTTTTTTTTTTTTTGTTTTTTATATATATACATAAATAAGTACACACCAAGTACCGAGAGTTCCTTTCAAAATTGGACGTGTTGGAATTGTTTCTAGTCACGTGGACGAAGGAGTAGCTTTGTATCGAGCATTGCCCTATCGGGCACTTGGTCCAGCGGCTCTTGCGGGGTGTAATATCATCCCGCGGAAACAGCCTGTACGATCGGCAATTTAGATATCGCTTTGAATGTTTCCTGCCAATTTCGAATTCCCAATTAAGCTGCTTCCATGATGGGCCACGAGCATGGGATATACATTGTAATTCGGCTTTGCAACAGTAGAGGGTGAAACGCCCTGGCTGAAACACCCGAATGCCCGGGGTATAGGTCACTGGGATATTCTCGGAAACTCCCTCGGAAGCGCATTGTACACATTCCCCCTGAATATTGCGATACTTTCGTCAGCGACGAAATTCCCGAGAACGAGGCACGTAGGATAAATATTTATTTGATACGTCATTCAATTAAGCTTAATTAAAAACAAATATTTCGTCAAAACTAACTTTTCTTTTTTTTTTTTAACTTTTCGCGATTTTGTGGTTTTACGAAATTTTTTTTTTCTTTTTCTCTTTTTTTACGTTAAATACTGCACACCCCGATTTAATGCACGGGACGATATTCAAAGCTCGTGGAGAGCTTCAGCGTCACATTTGATAAGTTAAGCCGCGGGTCGGACTGTCTCGTGCGACGGCAATTACTCGAGCAATAATTTAGGTCAAATTATCCAAGGCGCTGCACCGCGTATCAAAAGGCTCCGGGAAACTGCTAAGGTCCCTCCAAGAGACCCGCTAAGCTCGGCAGCGTTATTTGGTTCTACCTTAAAGCACTTACTTTAATATGCGTACCTCGGAAGAAACTTCGAGCCTTAAGATAAAGCCGAGATCACGGCTATCGAGTTATTTGCTGTTCCTGGATTATAACCATTCCCTGGACCAGGCCTTACGGGAACAAGAAGAAGAATAAAATTACGGGACTTCGGAAGATCCTCGTAACGGATAACCTTCGAGGACGTTAGGATAACTCGAAATCGTTCTATCGATATCTCCAGGATTACCAGTAGTCTTTCCAATTTACAGATTCGACGCTCACCACGGATCCGGAAGATCCATTCGACCTTGAGATATCTTATTTTTTAAGCTATATATATATATATATATAATATATATATATATATATGTATGTATATATAAATTTTCTCTACCTACGTACCTACTTTGTATCCACAGCAATATTTGCTTCAGAACTCAGGTTCAGTTTGAGGATTCAGTTCCTATGAGGGGCCTTATATTTATAATCCAGCACGTATGGCTGTTTCCATACATACCTGAAAACCCATTCCTTCAATCTTCGGCATACACACGATATACCCTGAATCTAAGCAGACGCGTAGCTCGATCCCCGTACAAAGGATTTGCCAGGTACAAACGTCAATTCCATTCACCGGGCCAATACGAATAATATTTCTCATGTCGCACAGCGCGTCACGCCGTCCTCTGCCGAATCCTATTTCCATGTACAGGATTACTCGCGGACAAACGCATCACGTGAAATTAGTCTGTCCATTTGATTTTATATAGTAGAATCGTCTTCAGGCGATGTATACAGGGTGAGGCGCGAGAAACAGAACACCTAAATAACTTTATTGGATTTAAAGATACGGAGTTCGCAAATATCGGAATTTAAATGATTCGGAAGGGCGCCCATGGCTATCATAATATTTTTTTTTTAATTTCTTTTTTTACCAGTTTTTTCATGGTTATCAGAGTTTTTTTAAATGGAATGGCACATTTTTTCTCCTTGCACATTGTAGCCGGCATCCAAACGAATCCAACCATGTAACATAGTATGACCTTCAAAATGACCTCCAACCCAGAAATATGAAATTAAAACTAATTCGACGTGTTAGAGATTTGGCTTTATTTCTGTTACGCTAAATGTTCAAAATTACTCCCTTGCACGGCGATACATTTGTGAAACCGTGTAGTATATGAAATTAAAACTAATTCGACGTGTT
>NW_014333313.1:174675-178072 GCF_000341935.2 Cephus cinctus
TTAGAAATTAACTACAGAGTAGTAAATTCTGTTACTACACGGTTTCACAAATGATATATGTATATATGTATATATATATATATATATACGGTAAGTATTAACGAGGTCGCTAATCGTCAATCGCTCGTTTTGAATTTCTATTCGTCCGTTTTGATCGACCGCCGTGCTATCAACCCCTCGCCCTCCCACTTTTCCCATCAGCCTCACCCTACATGTATATATATAAAGTACAGGTATAAAAGGGTTAATCGAGGAGCAACCTACAGCTACGTCCTTTTCTGCGCTGCTCTGACGATACGTACGTGTTGGATACGTCATCGGATAACCGAGCAACGGGCTACGGGGCGCATTTAGACCGAACGATTGAAATATGGACACAGAAGGGCGCGGCAGTCGCGAACAGTATAAATCACAGCCATCCCCGGGATTAAAATATCCGGGGAGTCGCATTTATTCACGGGGCCAAACGCGCACGAGACAAAGTGCTGTGTTTAAGCAAGGGATTCTCTCTGCTGTGAAACTCTCTTCTCTCTCTCTCTCTCTCTCTCTCTCTCTCTCTCTCTCTCTCTCTCTCTCTCTCTCTCGTTTAGATAAAAAAAAAAGGGGGCCGCGGAGCGTCGACGTCGACGCACACCTTACCTCATACACACACCCCACACACCTACTTCTCGCTGTCATTTTCGCTTCTCACCAATCTTCTGGGAAATACTGTGGGAACTCTTTATACTTGTACCGTATAATACGTACATACATTGCTACGCGCTTTATACCTTTGGCGCTTTGTACCCGCGCCTATGGGGTTGTGTCGTAACGCCTGGAATATCATTTTATTCTCCTCCCCGGATACGTCGTAGCGGCACGTAGACATCGCGGATAGGAGCATCCGCGGTGCCGACTTGCTAATTAACCCAGGTATCGCGGACCTGGGGCCGTCGTTGTGCACGTGGTAATTGCGTAATCGCGAGAAGGGGACGCGGAAGGAAGGTCCGGGGACCGGAAACATCGCGGGAGAACAGTCCGTTCTATAAGTTTGAATTTATTTTCTTGGCTTACACGATCCTTGAGATTTTTCTTTTTTTTTTCTTTTTTAAGCTTTCAATTCGTTAAACAACCTTTTCAGTCCGTCCACTCCTTCTGTCCGGGTCTTCCGCCAGCGCCCTCCCATGTCTCACTCGTTCAACGGTCTCCTGCCACGTCACCGTGCACTATCCTCGTATATCCCATGATGCATCAGTCCGCCATTTGCATATCTTCTACGTGCAATCGTAGTTAATGGCTATAACCGCATGGCGCCACTGGTATTAACGTAAGCGACGAGTAACGAAGGGCTCCTACGACGAACAAGAGCATCGACGCCTTTTACCCACTTTCGATACTGTTTTAACGAGACGGCGCGGTGCATCCTGGGGACGCCTTCTGGCTACGGGGATCGAATGCACTTTTGGCATCGTTCCTACCGACGGGATTCGTGTATATACGTATCTATATGGATCTTTTTTTTTTTTTTCTTTTTTTTCGTAACGCGTATCCTCGGGTCTTCGGATGCATTTTCTTAGGTGGCCGTTAGAGCCACGTCGGCTACGTTAAACGAACGGGAATTGGATGTTAGTGAAATTAAAAAAGTTTACTAATTGCCGTTTATTAAAATTCCCATTAACGGACGCTTCTCGTGCCTGACACTCACCGTGGCGGTTCTTACGCTCGCCGAACTCTTATGCGCATCTGCTCGTTCGTCTCCTCCCCTCCCTGCGTTTTCTATCTCGTTAATCATCCTAATACGGCCGGTCTTGGAACACTTGAATTTCTTGTTAACATCAGCAGTACGTAAAATCTTTATGAATTTTTTTTTTTTTTTTTTTCCTTCAATTTTTCGTACGATATACTTTTTAGCGCAATTTCAATGAAACGCATAACGAGCGAATTGCGCGTTCGGAGCTTCTCACTGTTTTCCAAGTAGAACGAACTTGGCTCATGTTTATTCAATGTAAATTAAACGAAGGCATTCGCGAACCCAATGGGATACGGAGGATAGCTTCTAGAAGCTTTGCCGGCGTCTATTTCGTAGAGGCGTGAATGTCGATGGGTGCCACGTGGTACATCTACAATATACTATATATATATATATATATATATATATATATATATATATTCGAGACGTGCAGGTGATTGGCTCTGTCCGAGCCGATATAAACGGAATTGTGAGAAATATCGGATTATTGGAAATATCCGTGATATCGGGGTACAGCTCCTTTCTTCCCGCGTCCCTCGTCCTCGCGAACCTCGACTACGTAGGAATTTCACGCGGGACAACCGAAATCAATAATATTCGCGAGTAGCCTATAGTACGCGTTATATATATATACACACACACATATATATACCTACACTATATTCCATAGACACGTATACGTTATAGCGTAATATTAATATATATAATATACGACATTATTTGAATTTCCCGCGAATCACTGAGTCTCGGCATTTTTCTTCCTTCGCCCATTCGCGACAACCTCCCCTCGACTCTGTCCCCCCTCGTTCTCTTTTCGCGTCCTGTAACTAGGCTTCATTTGAAGAAACGCAAATCTTGCATCCCCCTGCCCGAGCCTGTCGGCCTTCGCGACGCTTATGCATTGCGTGCGTCGGGCGACGTCGGCGTCGGTCCCAATCGCCGGATCTCCACGAATTACGATAGAAGTGCGATAAACGCCGAGTTTAAAAGGGTCCTCCCGGTTCCGTTATATTGGCGCGAATGGCTGCCGAGTCTCGAGGATGGCGATCTGCATATTGATCTACGTTAGGCTGCGTGCATCTTGGGACTTGGGAAAACTGGCTCGCTCAGACGTACCGGAGGGATGACGCTGGCAAGACGCCCGTCGGGATAGACCGTGCTATCCCCTCCCCGCCCCGGCTTCACTTGTCTCTCCTCTCGCGCCTTAACGTCCTACCGTGCCAAGGGTTGCACGGGGGTGCACTGCGACCCCCCTCCCACCCCCCTCGCTTACATGGCACGGCCTCAATCACGCTTCAGTTATTTTTCCTCAATTTTTACCTTTTTCTTTTTTTTTTAATTCAAAAAACATCTTTCTCGGCCACCCCTTGGATCTTCGCGGGTGCAATATCGCAAACGCCTGCTCCGGACGATCACGTAGATCGCCTCTATTCTCGAAGACGCGTCTTGTGTGGGATGCTGTATTTTTTTTTTCTCGTACAATTTAAACGACCTTTTACGACCCTTGGGCCGTGACCTCTTGCCTCCCAGGAGGGCACTTTGAATAGCTGGGCCGAAGTGCTCGAGGGGATGCTCGGTGAGATGGATAGAGGGCGTGGGGCGGGTAGAGCTGGGGAGGGGGGAGGGCTGAGAAACGTTTAGATCTCTCGAAGCAAGTGGTCCAGGCGA
>NW_014333313.1:178412-182661 GCF_000341935.2 Cephus cinctus
GTAGGTACCAATGTTGACTTTTACTTGAATCTCGTAGAGGTAAGTGAATGAAGTTGAAGGAAAGAGGATAAAAAAAATGGTATTATCGGAAAAACTCAGAAAGTAGCGGCGAAGGGGACGGAGGAGGGTCTTGCTTTTTGTTTTGTTACCATTTCGATTCGATCTTAAAATTTTACTTGTTTTTCTCTCTTTCTTTGACTTACGGTTGGTTTATCTGCTCTTAAAAATCTCTCTCTCCATATATATATATATATACATACATATCTTGGGTATACAATATATCCCCTGTATCGTCTGTGATGCCTTATGCATAGGAGCACCGCGATCGTTACGGGCCGGGACGCAGGTGCGTCGGGACGCCGATACGCCAGGATAATCCTAGTTTGAAATTCACTCGAAATCTGGTAAAGTTTTAATACGCAACATACGGGCTTACGGACTCGAAGCGTCCCGGCGCGTTTGTGGGCGCGCGTTCACGCGTGACGTCACAGAGGGAAACGCTGATACGACCCTCTGACACGTGGCGCCCAATTTCCACAATAACAATGCAACCGTATTACATCCGTCTATGGACCACGTATGCTGCTCGAGGGTGGTTGAAGTTGAACAAAAATAACAATCTCCTCCCAGACGCTTTTATTTCTTTATTGGGACATTTTTTTTCTTTTAACATGAAATTCAGACATACTCGCTGGAGGGTTTCTCCTGCGTAGATGAATATTGGTATATCCATGTATATCGTGACGTGGGATTTGGACTCGCGGTCACAAGGCGAAGCTCGATTCGGATAACGTTTTCGCTTTCCGATACTTTCTCAGTCCGGCTCTTATGGTAATTGGATCGATCGGCTGTTTAGTCAAATCGTATTTTTTCACCTTCGGTCAACGTGCCACTCCTACGTGTATCGCCGGGGTTAACTGTGGGCGCTTGTCGTATGTACTTTCTTAGTCGCGGCTCGTTAGTCGTTGCTTGGTAAATTACGTACGTGAGACCAGGTCCGAGCAAAGATCGACGAATCGCTAAAGTCGCGCGCCGACGGGCGCTTGTTGGCTGCAGCTGTTAAAACGGTGGCTCCACCTAGGCGCGTAATTTCGCACTGCGACAACCGTATCGTATTGTAAACGACGTGTAACATGTCCTTCGTTACTCTATTCGGAACTTCGTTCCCAGTGACGTTTCTAGCGGCAGGAGAAGAGCAGGAGCGAAAATTCATCCCAGTTCCCCCGTTAACTCCAGAATCCACGAATTTCACGCATACGACCGTTTCTACGTGGGTTCGTAAAACTCTTGAAAAGTCTCCATCGAACGTTCGTAAATTCTTCACTTTCACTCCGTAACATCGAAACTCGCCCAGGGAGACGATCTTCAGTCGTCAGGAGTCACAGCGCGTATTCATATACCATAGTACCCGTATTATGTCTCGTTCCTACTCAGCATCCCCATTAACACAGTGGGTCACCGATGCGTCGGTGGTTTCCGGTAAGACCGAAAAAAAACGCGGCTGGAATTACCGTTTTATACCATTCGAAGAGCAACCTTGCTTCGAGGAAAGAAAAAAAAAGAAAAGACGGAACGCAGCATCCGAGTACCAGCGGGTACATGAGAATACTCGAGGTCGTCCCAATAATTTACGTGGTCAACTTCAGACCGACTAATGCCCCTTATCGGGAGCGACCTCAGCGCAAACAACGATCCGAAGAACTTCTGGGCACTTTTCTTCGGTGCCAACCTAAATTGGCGATCGGCTAAATTTTTCCTCTGTTTCTCTCGAAGGATCGAGGATTTTTGTCCGAGAGAGAGAGAAAAAAGAAACCGGATCAACGACGCCACTCTCGGGAATGTTAAACTCTGCCCACTGGGTATACGACTGGCGACCCGTGATTCGATCAGGCTTAGTTGGCATTACTGTAAGTACTTTGGCTCTCCCGTACACGTAACACCTATCAGACACTCTTAACTCTCTTTAAACGTTCCCGATAAGTAACTCGCTCGTCTAATCGCATTATCTATGAACCTACCCGGTGGATCTCTGTAATATACGTGTATACACACACACCGATCATAAATGTTCATATATATCAGGCATATAATTTCCATCCTGCGGCTCTAAAACCTTGATATCTATAACGATCAAAGAAATAGATAAATTAATGGGCAATAGATAACAGCGTTCGGAGTCCATTGGGGTTTTAATTAATAATTTATTACATATATAATTAACGATAACGGACGGTGTAACCGAATACCGAATATCCCTGAGCGATATTGACCGATCGAATTTAAGGGCTGTTTTGTGTATATATATATATATATATACACACAGCACGGCAATTACTGTACATACGATCGACGGCAGGTTCTCGGCCCCTTTCGAGAGTTAACGCTATTATTCATTGGCCAGGGGGTTTGTATACGTAATTCCTGAAAAGGTAATGGGTATTGTCGATCAATGGGCGCCGTAGCCGCAAACTTTTCCCTGGCCATATACATATGTCCTGTATACGCGTATACAGTATTGGATGTTTGACGTCTGCTTTGGAAACGTAACGTTTCGGTGCGCAGCCTCAAATCCTTTTGACGTTTACAACGAGCGTCGATTAGGCGTGTTTGGTCGCTTTCGTTGCCCCGTAGCCCGTCGCCGCGCACGGGTCAGGCTTTGACGTAGACCTATCGGCACGATCGCCGCGTTTTCGATCATTTACCGAAATACCCCATTCAGGCTACGATCGTTATTGCTGTTTAGCGTAGCGAACCTTTTGTGGGTGTATCTAACGGGCGCGTGTAACTCTGCTCAGTACATAGTGCGTTTGCGATAACATGCCTGTACCTATGTCTCTCTGTATATGTATATACGGGTACGGGAAGATCATGGAGCCGATAGACGCGCGAAATGGTGGAGAATGCGTACGTGGAGAATTCATAGTAAACCGCCAAGTACCTTGATGAACTCGTTACAGGTTCCTGCGTCGAGTCGACCGTACAGAGAAATGCCATACGGGTTTAACCTGCACTCTTGCGGAGTGCACTATAGCTGCGGGGCTAGATAGAGAGAGAGATGGGGCGGGAGGTACGTACGTAGTACGTAATAGTGGTCCGTAGTATCTTTCAGTGACGGATGCTGTGAATAGTGGATCTTGAAGGGGGGGTAGTTGGCCATGAGACTGGTATAAAAAAAAAATAAAAAAAAAATAAAAAAAAAAGAACAGTTTAGAGAAACAGGTGGGGCATCTGCTCGGTGCTAGGTGACTGTGGGGAGATTGTTGTTATTATTGGAGTCTATACTCGGTTCTTCCAACTCCGTGAGATTGTTTCCCTGGTGCTGGTTCTGACGTTCAGGTTATCGGCTATACTCGGGAATAGGGGATGATTTTCGGTGTTTGTATATCATTCGCATGACGTATCGCATCCCGGTACGCCGATTGCTCGCTCAACGAACCAGCCTCTCTGGACCCTGATGAACCGCGAACGATTAGGTTCTGGCATGAGGGACCGGGGGTACCTCGTGGTCGATTGGGTCCAATGGGTTTTAGCTATTTAGTGACTCGGAGGTGCGCACCTGCGGATGGAGGCTGCTCAGGTGTGTCGTTAGGGGGGGATAAGGTGCTCCTGGCTGATTTCAGGGAGCAGCCGGATGATGCCGGCGCAGGTTTGCTTGGCTCATTTCCGGTATGGATGGGACTTGCCTCTTAGGGCGACAGACGAGCGGAGCCGCTTAACGCTTAACACCGACTGTGAGCTATGTTTCTCAGGGTGGCTACATTGTCCTCTTGACGGGCATGTGGACGCGCTCTGACTCCTTATCCCCAATCCAGATGGCGAACCTGGCACGAGCCGAAGACGAAGATGGGATCCCCGGAGCAGCTTGCGGGCAGGTGAATCTTCACCTGCCTTACACCTGCCCTCTCGGCTCGAGGGGACTAGTGGCATGTGCTCGGGAGATAGATGCGCCGGGTCTGTGTGTCTGCTGGTATATCGCATTCATTCTCGGACGGCCGGGGATTGCTCTCGAGGAAGATGCTAGTGGTCCAGACACGCGGAACGTGAAGATGGGGCATTCTCATATACGTTTCCTTAGTCGGGTTGTGCGGCTGATGGGCTTGGTGGGTTGTACGGATCTGGTAAGGGTCGTGTTAGGTTACTGTGCATTCTGCATTTTACGTTATTTGCGGATGCTGCATGTACATGGACCAGGGAAGATCTTTGTGACGGGGATTTTAAAAAAAATATTTTTTTTTTTTTTTTTTTTTTT
>NW_014333313.1:182721-185931 GCF_000341935.2 Cephus cinctus
GGGGATTTTAAAAAAAATTTTTTTTTTTTTTTTTTTTTTTTCGTGCTCGTCTAGTGGGGCTTGGGACGAATTTCGGTATTTCGAGGGGGATACACATTTCCATGGTTTTTAGTCATGGTTTTATTATAAATCATGAAATTTATTCGTATCTCAAGGATATCTCTTTACTTGACAACGTCGGATGGACTGAACTTTATGATTTACATCGTGGCTCTCAGGTTTGACTGTCCTGCAGGATCCTAGTTTTAATACAGTATAAAGTTTTTCTTTTTTTTTTTTTCAAACGAAACATTATTTTGACTTTTTCATATTTCCACTTTTATCTTTTATTCTACCCGACACCCTTTGTCTGGCCGTATTTAATCCTTTTCTCATCGCCACCCGGGAAAATGTAATCGAGTTGGCAAGGAAAGTCTTGGATATTTTTCTCGGATTAATTTCGTAATGCTCTGCAACTGGATCTTCCACGCTTTTCTCTCTCTCTCTCTCTCTCTCTCTCTCTCTCTCTCTCTCTCTCTCTCTATATATATATATATATATATATATATACACACACATATATACATATAGGCAAAAGCAAGAGAACTTAGGGTGTGGCCAAATAATGATTTACACATGAAAACCCCCCCTCTCGATTATCACCAGTCATTATTTACGTTATATCGAGTAAAGGCTTAATAATTCTTGTTAAAAGAAATCTTCCCATTCAATTAAAAAATTTTTTTTTAACATATCACTCTTCCTCCCAGTTAATAATCGCCCGTCTGCGTCCACCAAAGACCACGGGGCACAGGTCACGCCAGGTAATGGCGCGTATGGAGATTTAGGCGCGAGCCGAAAAGCGTTCGCTTTATTTTCCAACGAGCCAAAGCGCCATTGCCAGTATCAGAGAGGCACTTCGCCGGGGTCGAAGGTCGAGCCAGGAGACGGTTTCCATGTGAACCCTGGGTTGGTCGATTTTCGGGAACTGGCAAATGCTTGTGCGCCGCTACCCGATACTTCGCTTTACGGGTTTCCCTATGCCTTCCCTTATCCCGGCTGATATCATCCCCCCCCTTCCCTCCCCACATACGTAACACACTGACGCGCCGACACCACGTGCGCGTACATCTTGTCGTATCAGTGCAAGTTCCTCGTTTCTGGAGTAGGAACGCTCACGAGGTTTGACGCTGAGAAGGGCAGAATACAAAAATTGACAAAGACGTGCGACAGAAATTTTGAAAAAAAAAAAAAAAAAAAAAAAAAAACTTCTGTCATCCCTTATCAAATTCTCGTTAATTATTAAAATAACTTCAATTCCCACGTGCAAGGGTTACGCCGACGCGGGGCGCATATGTATTCTATTACCGTGACGCAATTAACTCGAAAACAATTATCGGCTCCTAATTCCTGTTTCCGCGACCAATTAGCGCGTGGCCAATTAACGCTCTTCGCGGAACCTATTGATAATTAACTTGACCGCAGTCACGTTACGTCACTGTACGCAACGACGTAGACGACTAAAGACCCGCGAACGTTCGTTGCTATAGATATATATATATATATACTTCTTGGTGTTACCCGATGACGGGTCAAAGGTCACCGAGTGAATATTCAGCGAAACGGGCATCGCCGTGCCTCATAGAAGTGCCGACTTCACGTGCAAATTCAATTTCGTCTGCGTGCTCGCGTTCTTAACTTTAAGGACGGCCGTCGAGTGGGCCCGTGGGATGGACGTACCCCGTGTATCTAGGTAGATGAGTGAGGTTAGGTTGGGACACGTTGGAACTTTGGCCAATAGAATTTCTCTATGTACCGGACTGTACTCAAGTCTCGGTTCAAGTTAGATCTTTATGGCTTCGGGTCATGGTGTCTCTCTGTCTCACTCGCATATATCTCTCTCTCTCTCTCTCTCTCTCTCTCTCTCTCTCTCTCTCTCTCTCTCTCTCGTCTTTTCCCACTCTACGTAAAAATCCTACCATAAAATCAAAAAAAATTCCCCTCTCGTCTAACTTCTCGTTTACGGCTTTTCAGACCTCCAAGACCCCCACGCTTCTACATCCTCCCACTGGATGCTGTGGCAAATTGACAATGATTTATAGATTCTGCTCGCGACGTTTCTGGATTTGAAAAATCTTTCCGGTCAGCCAATACCACCAATGTGTACATTATATACGTATACACATGTATTATAAGGGTATATGGTAATACGGTGCAGAGTCCACTTGGGAATTTGGGAATTCAAAAGTGTCCCGAGGGACAAACGGATTTCTATCCCTGTTCTTGATTTCGCGGCCCCGATAGGTGGCCTTGGCAAATCGCTCTTCTTCTTTTTTTTTTTTTTCTGAACCCCCTATCCGAAATTTCCCAGTACCCTTCAACGTGATATGAAATTTTGAAAAAAAAAAAAATATATATATATACGTTTCGCACAGCACCATTTACTGCCCAACGATGCGCGGGACCCGTTTTCCGAGTGACTTTTATTTTTCGCACCGAACGCAGGCTCGTCCGTCAACTCAAAATTCGGCAAAGCTCGAATTACACTCGCGAGCCCAACACGCGTTAATTATACCGCGTGCCGTTCGCTACATCCAAGTCATACGTAATTTGACAAATCACACGGAAACGCTCGTCTCTCCATATCAGAAACGCCCTCATACGCCCCCTTGTACGTAGGTCGTCACTCGACCTCACACACTCGCGAATGCTTTCCACGAGTGCAGAAATCCCACTTACGTCACGTGATTACCAATCCTCTTTTTTCGCCGCACTTCGTAGCCTCCCCCTATTTTTTTTTTTTTTTCCAAAATAAAATCTATTCATTTACCCCGCACACCAGGCGCTGGGAGTAACTCAGTCTCTCGATAATATGGACAAGCGACGTGTCTCCTCTGTACATAAATATTCTTGTATCAGAAAATCCCTTATAATTGAACCCCCATGAATTCGACCCTTTTCTAACAGGATTACCTTGTACCATATATTATCAGTTGCCGTTCTTATTGCTATCGTCTGGATTGGCATTAACGATCGCATTACACGTATCACTTCGCAGACGTCCCCATCGTCGAACCCGACTTATACCGTCTACCTCCTATTCCACGTATATACGTTTACATAATATATTAACCTGTACTCGAGCTCATTAGAAGTTCGTCCCGTCAGTCGCGTCTATTTTCAAAATGCACGTAACCCACGTTTATCCAGCTTCTACCTTTCTCTCTTTCC
>NW_014333313.1:186066-189424 GCF_000341935.2 Cephus cinctus
ATTCGCAAACAGCCAATCACCAGTTATCGTTTTATCAGTCGTCCACTATGTTTCACTCGGGCGTTTAGTCGGCGTCAAGGTCAGTAGGTGGCAGCACGCTCGTATCTATTTTCATCGTTAAATAATCCAGAGCCTGTAAGTCCAGCGGATGTGGAGCCCCTTGCCCCCCCTTCTTCTTCTTCCCCTTTCTTTTTCGTTCGGAGCGTCACGAGAAGAGACTGACTGCTCTGAAAAGACAGGTGGACGTCTCTCCCCCCCCTCGCCCCCCCTGACGCACTCCCGTTCACTCACCTGAACAACCTGTTTCAGCCCATTACAAAACCAGCTCTCTCGCCTGAACGTTGCGCCTTGACTCGATAAAGCAACCACGACGTCCGTCGCTTTTGAAAGAGCTAATAAACGTGGCTTCCCATTGGCTGAGCGATAAATGAAAATTACGTATGTAGGGGATCCCCCCCTCGACACGTCGCCCCTATGCTCGCGCTGCACTAAAATATGGATCGTTAACGAGATTTCTTCGGGACGATAATCTGATCGGGTTGCGTCACGTGGTGGCCATTTTTTGTTTTGGACTGTCAGTAATGTATATTTAATTAGTGTTGTCACGTACGTATTAGGCAATGACGAATTTTTGGTACTATTTTTTTTTCGGGCAGGACGATTTTTTTTTTTTTCGACAGAAATCGCCCGACACTCTCTCGAGCTACCGGAAGTCTGTCTACCTTTCGTGGGAGCCAAGACGACGAACTTATCGTACGGGCTTTTGGGTATAGGCTCTGGCTATAGTCCGACGTTGGTAACGCGTTAAGTTTTCTCATCGTGAATACGACCGAACCGCCGATCTTCGCGATCGTCTCCTTTCGGCTCTTTTACGTCTTTCGGCCGTAGGGAGGTTCTCGTCGTGCGTTGCTGTGGCTCTGATTTTGACACGTGGAGACCACGTGCGTACGCTATCCATACGACGAGCCTCGAATGGGCTCGTTGCACGGCTATTCTGCGCCCGGTGGCTTTCGTCCTGTCCCGCTATAATTTATTCAAGGATTCAATGAAACTTTCTTAGCCGTCGGGAGTCGGGCGTGCGGCGACGCCTTGACACTTCGGGGACGTCGTGCACGCAGAGTGTAAGGGATCCCATTGAGGTCTCATTTATATCTTAACATCGGTAGAAACCTTGTAAATCGTTAAAGGCGCGCGCGGAAGTCATTCAATATATATATTCCGGACGCGTGATACCTTCCAGGGTCTTTTTACCTGTAATTCATGAAAATGGTTAAAAATGATGTTTTAGTGAAAAAAATATTTCTTTTTTTTTTTTTCACTTTTTTTTCCCCTCGAACTGCTCTGACAGCCGACTTGTCGATCTGTCACTCGGAATCTGACTTTAGACGTCACGGCAGACACGTGTTCCGGACTGTCAAGATTCATCGGTTCAATTTCGATTTCGTTCTCGACTATAAACGGAACTGTCTTACGTGTCAAAGGATTCCAAGCCGTCCGTGACGCACGATAAGCATGACATTCCACGAGGTCCTGGCGCCGCCTAGGGTCGCGCACTAACCTCGAAGAAGAGCTAGGATGATCCCGGGACCTTATCCAGTTGTCTCCTCTAGGAAGGATGTTTGCGGGCTTCTGGGTCTCCGTCGTCTAATGAGAACTGCCTTGGCATTCGTGCCGTTAATCTCCCACTGCCCACGGGAATGTCTATTTGCGTTGGACCCTCGATATAAAGGAGCGTTATAGGGGACCCTGAATATACCTGGTGTTATGCAAATACATTAAACGGCTAATGGCCGTATGCGTATAGCTGTCAATTACTATTTTACCGATGGCCAGTACATACAGGGTGTGCGATCAAAAATTCATTTGCTTATTGAAGGCTAATTTTCAGCCGGCATCAATTTCTCTATAATCGCAATAGACCCAATCTACCCTGTGACCTGACATTCAATGACTCTATGACTACGATTCCGAACTGGAGTCGCGGGTAAAATTTGATCGACGTATTTTCAAAAAAAAAAAAAAAAAAAAAAAAAAAAAAAAAAAAAAAAAATAAAAAAGAGGCATCTTGCTTCGCTGGCTGACGTTTAGTAAAAATGAAAATTTTTTTTTTTCGAAATATCGACAGGTCAAAATTACCAAACGGTCTACGTAGTCAGTCGTAATTATACGAACCGCGTGAGTATGTATATAGAGTGACGCCTGAGCTTGTTAAAAAAATCAAAATTATCTAAACGCACTATAGCTCATTCGAAGTGCTGTACATTACCGTGTTAAAAATTTATTACCGCGTTCATACCGATGAATTTTATTGTATTTCATGAATAATTTATAACGCCACAGTCAGAAGTCTGTGTACCACCCGGTATAGTCGGTGGGAGCGTGCGTGGTACCGGGTATACGTAAAAATTTTAATTAGAGCACGATGATATTCGTCAGACCTAGCGGAGTTATAACGAATACAGTATACTAACGAGAAAGCGTCGGGACGGTTTTTGCCTTGCCGAGACCCAAAGGGGGATGAACCGAAGCCAGGTGGTTTTCGTAGGAATAAAACAGGCACAAGAAAAAAAGACGTAGAAGCAAAGATATAGCGAGTCGAAAAAGACCGCAAAATGGCGGACGGGAGGGAGGGGCCGTTAAAAAAAAATGGATCAGCAAAGAATAACAGGGGTGCCGGGCGTCCCCGTTAATGGAAAACTTGAGTCAATCTTTGCGATCTTTTGCTCCGCTTGCCACCCCCGCGTTAACCGAACTTGTACTCGGTCCGTCACGGGGAAGACCGTTCCGGTCCGAGGGACATCGTAGAGAAACGTGCAATTAAGTATTGATCAGGGCGGCGGCTGAACTCGGGGGTTCCTCGTTCCACCTGTTGCCCGTCGTCTATATACATATATATATATATATATATATATATATATATATATATATACGATACCGAGCGCCATAATTCGATAAAACTGTCACTAGTTCATTCACAGGGTAATGCCCACGCGATAACGCTTATACTACACGTGAATATCTACATACCTATACACGGGGCACGTCTCAAGAAAACGGCAGTGGACTTTGGTACGACGCCCGTAAAAATTGTCCTACGCCGGAGAATATTTATTTTCACTCGAGTACCGCAGAGCGCCCCGCGGCATCGGAGAACTTATTTTCGATACGTCGCTTCGATCTATTTTCGTAGACAGAAATGAACTCGGTATAAGGTATAAAGCTCATTGTTAGCCCGACCTTATCTGTCTTCATGGGGTGGGGGTGGGGGACTCTCCCTCCTTATCGGATTCGTTCACCCTAACTCCTAGGCTGCTCCTCGACTAGCCTCGTCTCTACCCCCCCCCCCCCCCCCCCCCCC
>NW_014333313.1:189462-190028 GCF_000341935.2 Cephus cinctus
CCTCCTCCTCCCATTTTCTTATCTCCAGAATGTCTGACGATTAATCGTCACGGTCGGCGGGATCGCTCCTGGAAAAAGATATATTGGATTTCGTCGCAGCTATGACTCCGTGCTATACTACTTGCGGATAAGCCTTGCTTGTATATATAATAAGCTAGCCAGCATGCTAGCTAGCCAGCTATCGTACTCCGGCATGGATTCCGATACGTGACACGTTACAAACAGAGTCTATCACTCGAGTGTGTCACGATACGACAGCCCAGGGAATTGTCTACGTACATGTGCCTAATGTCAGATCGGTCGTATATCGAATGGCCGATGAAAACTAGGCTGATCCCAAGGGGAACGGGAGTCATTCCGTGCACGACTGCCGTGGCAGGCAGGATGCAGGTAGCGGCGTGCACAGAGACGTGTTTGCCGGGGAACAGGTTTGTCGGGTTTCTCAGCGGAAGAGAAGAAAGGTTTTCTGTATATCTATATATACGTGTATATATAGATATACGGTTGGACTCCCGGCGAACAGTGTAGACACTGCTGGTTGTTCCCAGGATGGGACAGGGGTGGGG
>NW_014333313.1:190143-191050 GCF_000341935.2 Cephus cinctus
GATAAGCTCGACGGAACGGCGAGGAAAGAGGTCTGCACTCTGTCTCTCTCGCTCTCGCTAGTCGCTGCCCCAAGTCCCGTGGACGCGTCCCGATGCTTCTCAGAGGCGAGCGCCGGCCACGAGCCAACGTCCAATCAACGCAGGAAACGAAGAAGCCACGCGTGGACTCGACCGGCTACCTGGGTCGGCCGAGCGTGTGTACCTACCGAGGCCCCTTTGTGACGGGCAGCTCGATCCTTGTATACCTGATGACGCTTCTCGCTCCCTCTTACTCCGCTCTGTCCCTCTCTTACTTACTTGTAAGATTGTCTCTCTCACGATTGGCCGTATCTGTCTGTCCTTGTCTCGTCAACTGTCTCCATTACCCCGTAAACCCATCGGTGCTTCGTTACTCGGTTCGCCGGGATCTATTATTGGCTCGTATTCGGGCCTCTCTGACTCTCCTGCGAATGCTGCTTCCGTCCTACTTCGAGGCCGCCGATGTATCGCGCGCGGTTGTCCACGCCCGTGGGAATTTACTCGGGACGTCGGCTTGTACCGGGGGCCTTGCTTGCTGGGGGCACGCGTGCTGGCCTGCCTGCCGTTCTTTCGCTTTTCGGGCTTGATCGATCGGCAGCGTCCGGGGGATTTATTCGGGACGATTTTTTGGGATCGAAGGCAGATAAAGAGATTTCTTTTTCTTTATCGCTTGTCCGATGGCGGGGATCGGGTAGATATATTTTTTTTTTTTTCTTTTTTTTTTGGAGGAAACGCGTAAAATCAATGGCGGACATGCATGGGGATATAAGGTGTCTGACAGTGGCTGGCGAGGGTCTGATTTTCCTAGTAGCTGCGCGACTGAGAAAGAAAAAGAATTATCGAAAATGGCTGACAGCTTGAGCTCTGAGATTATTATTCTTACGCTTAG
>NW_014333313.1:191439-206420 GCF_000341935.2 Cephus cinctus
TGGCTTCTTCACAAAAAGACTGTCTCTTGTGGTATAAAGGTAGGGATCACAATGGGCGACTATGGGCGAACGCGGATTCAAGGATCTCCCGTTCGCTGATATACATATATCTGTCTCTGTGTGTTTCTGTAACGTTTTCCCCCACCGCAAGGAGACTCGACGAAGGGATTTGCATTCGTTGCTACCCTTAATGTATCTATCTACTGTGCTTTTCTCTTTCACCTCGTTCCCCTTTCTTTCTTTCTTTCTTTTTTTTTTTTTTGGTAAAGTTTCAATATTATTTCAAGCGTCGCGACGTCGCGCACAGTGCCTCGACGCTTGCGCACTTCTCGAGAGCCTTCGCTTTTAACCAAAAAGTCTTTTTACCCTCTTTTTCAATACTTCTTTCTTTCTTTTTTTTTTTTTTCGTCTTTTCTTGAACCTCTTACTCCTCATCCCTTACGGGCACTTCATCCCTCTTTCCCCTGCACAGCCTCGCTTATACCAACTCCCTTAACTTTTATACACGTACCCTCGACGCTGTGCACCATCCCCCTTACGACACACTGCCGCAACCCTCCCCCCCCCTCCCCACCTACACCACCTCAGAAAACCACCCTCTGAATAAATACGCCGAGCAAATGCAAAAATTTACGTGGCGCTCAATTTGCTGCCGCAGAAACGAGCTTTTAATACGCCTTTTTTTCCCCTTTTCTTTTCTTTGACGGTGCGCCGTGATCGCGCAACGGCGAAGTAGTAGGCGAGTAGCGGCCATTTTTTTTTCTTTTTTTTTTTTCCCCACCGACGTGTACCACTCGATCATTTCTTTGGTATTAGAAATTCAATTGACTCAATTTTGAAATTATCCTCTCCTCGTCCCCTCGTCGTATGACTATAGTACTGTACACCCACTCGTACCAGAAATCTGTTTTGTAAGTTTTTTTAAAAAAAAAAAAAAAATATTTGTCTCCCAATTTCAAAACAGATAATCGATCCATTGGCAAGCGTATATTTCACCATATTTGTTCGCTGCCACAAGACCGCGCTAACCTCCCGCATGGATATTCCACGTTGGCCACATGCCGCGGCCATCGGGCCTTTACCCACATTCAAATACGCTCCAGCAGCCTTCGGCTGAGGATTAGGGAGAGCGCTCTGCCTTAGCGATCCCATAATTCATTGGGTACCGGGATCGCTTGTCGAAATAATAGATTTAGGTAAAAGTCTGAGGACTCGTATGACATTGATAATCCACCGAGTCGAGGGGTGGTGCGATGCGACAGTAAATCAGAAAGCTTAATTAATCTCGTTTAATTAGCTTTGAGTTATCTTCGTCATCACTTACGGATCCTGTGTACGCTGGGTTATTCAGGAGGTCTCGTGGGGTACCCGGCGAAGTCAGACGCTTGTTTGATCTCTACGCTCGGGGCCACCTTCGCGCGGTACAATGGGTTCTGAACGAACCTCTATGTTTTATCAATGTATATGCCTCGGAGTATCTTCACGTACCCAATATCCGCATACGAGCGCGTACGGGCTCTGGACCAACTAGACGATCTGGTTAATTGCACAAGAAGCAAAAGGGACCGTTCCCCGTGCCGGAGTCGACACCCTCTATAATTTCGAGCCTGATTCCGTCTGGTGATAAATGAGTAATCGGCTAATTGTCAACTTCATAATGTACGATAGCCTGGCCCAGGGTCAAAGGGCAAATGCTAGGAGCCATACGGGAGTGGCGCGCCGCGTGGTCAAACAGCAACTGACACAAAGCAGGGTTAACGCGCTGTGTCAATTGGTACAGTCGCGGAGTCAAATGCCGCTCAATTTGATCAACCGAGGGCGCTTGACTCTCGTTAAACCGACGGCTCCACCCCGAGGCGCCCGATCCGCTGTCGTTTTGAAAATTGGGGTAAATGATTTTTTTTCTTTTTTTTTTCTCTTTTTTTTTTCTTAATCTCTGTTCTCGAGGGATTTTTCGGTTTTTAATAATGCCCCAGTCACGTCACGCTGGGTTACGCTCGACTGCAAGAAAATTACATTAGCCACTCGGTACCCAACGGTATTACGAACGGCAGTGTTGCGGTAGGCAGGTTTAAGTGAAAATTGAGTAGCCTTGAACGCAGATGTTTCTCTGCGGGAGTACTGCACCAGAGCGGGCGTATCTTATTTTTGCTTCGTATGTGGGGGGAGAACCCATGCAAGGAGCTGCTGGCACATGTGTGACCCTTTGGATCACGCAGTTTCATACCCCCCAGCTTATTTTTCTTCGCTCTTGATAAATCCTTACGTAATTTTCAACGCTGCCGAATTTACTGTCGCTCGTATACACGGACGGCGGATCCTTTTACGGGATCCATGTACAGGGGAATCCGTGACCAGTGGCTTCGCAATTTAATCCAGGGTTACCGGACGAGCGCCAGGATGACACTCGAGGAACACTTAGTTCCCAGGAGTCGAAGCTCCAAGTGGTGTGTACAGTAGTCGTGAGAGACGTCGCGACGCTTTACGTCCATGTCGGCCGTGACGCGGGGACGAGCCGGGACGATTCGAGTTCTCGAGGAATTATTTTACCGAGGTGAGGTTAGGTCTGGGAAATTTTTCGTTTCCTATCATAGTTTTATTATGACAATCCAGTGAAAACAATATCTGGGGAATTTTTTCGTATCTGGACTTTACGCGATTGGCCCTGATCTGATTTTGGGGTTATGTCGAAATTTGAAAAATTTTATGTGTACGTCACTTCTGGCACGTCAAGGATACAGTTGAGGGGTCAAAGGTCGACTTAAAGTTGGTCTGTCAATGTCACTGGCATCTAGTGACTTTTTGTTGTCAATTTTCCCAGCAGCCGACTCGATTTCTGATTAGGTCACCTTTTTTTTTTTACGTTGTACCAATCTTCCTACTCTAATCACTTATAAGCAGACCTCTTCCAGACCTTAATCATCAGTTTGACCTTATCGTATTACTAACGACCTTTAATCAGCTTCGAAGAAAAGCTGGATTTCGCATTAGGACTCCACTTATATATTTGTCTACTCCTACGTGGCGCTATTTGACCTTTTCATTTTCCTTCTACCTTCTCTTATCCTCTACGTAGTTGGTGCACCTGCTGCTACAGCCCTTAGGTACACGACCCGCTTCACGTGGTGACTCCTAATTGCGTTTGAACGACATCACCAACGGCATTGGCCTCTTGGCTGAACGAGGTCGTCCGCTGGTCATTGTCGTTGTTCGATATAAGCAAAGGCAACGTGGGTGGGATGAAGGGCGGAAGGGAAGAAATCTGTTTTATCGATACGAAAATGTTTCTGTCAGACAAAAAAAACAAAATGGGAAAAAAAACTTTTAATGGTATAAACGAAGAAAAAAAATAATAATCAGAACGAGAGTGAAGTGTAACGTTAAAAAAATATGACTACCCCATGGAAATTGCTCAGGCTGAAAGCTATTCGCGTTTCCATTGGAGTACCTACTAGGAGATCTAGATAAAAATTCATCATCTGTAAAAGTAGGGTATGGTTAGTTTTTAGTACCGTTTTTGGGGTGGGGTTTATGGAAATTCGATAATAACCGTCTGGGGCGTAAAGCCGGTTGAATTATTATTGACTCAGCACGCTAGAGGCTGGCAGCACGTTAATGGTTTGCTCGGTTGGTCAATATATATCCTTATTGCGACGAATTCGAAAGCTATATCTACCGCGTGATTATTATACTGTTTTCAGCCCTGGTACAAATTACCAGGCAGTCTTCGTCGGTGATTTTGAGAATGCCTTAGATAACCCGTGGTCTCGGTCGGTAAAGCAGAGAGTCTCAGCCGGGGGAGTCTTGGCCTGTGTCAAACACAAAAATCATTATTGTCGTGGTAAGTGACGAAGGGCTGTAGGGGCAATAAGGCTGATTAGGGGAAAAGTCAAAAATACCATGAATAAGGCGCATACCTCAGCAATATGTACTTGTATGACAGCGAACACGTGTATTTTTGAAAAATTGGTTACCCTGAAATTATAATCGAGGCTCGCTGCTGGAGATATCGAGGGATCAAGTTTTTTTTTGGGAGCTGACGACGTTTTTTTTTTCTTTTTTCGTCAGTAAATTTAATTTCTACGTAAACGACATCCTGTATGATTTTTTTTTGTACGTTACTGTACTTATATATATATATATTTTTTTTTTACATTGAATCGTAACTGGTCATCTCGAAAAGGGGTTGCGAAGTTGTGCGAGTGTGATTCTTACTTTCTGTAGCGAGGGTTGGTACAGTGACGGGAAGATGCTGTTAAAAATTTTTTGGGATATGGGTAAAAATAATTGACCTCAGAAATGCTTGTAGTCGCGTTAACGAATGGCGGAATGGTCGGGAGTGAAGTGGCGGACTAACATAAGACGCTGAAGTGGAGTACACGTGGTTGAAGGGTTTAAGGGTTGAATCCACACAGTGGGGAATGGCCCGTATAGGGGAAGGGCCCTTACCCGGAAGGCAGCGTCGAAGTGCTTGACCATCCGAAGTGGACCTTGTTACCGGGAGAATTAAACGCTTTCCCTACTTGAATCTTTGCTTTTTCTTTTGGGATCTTCTGGGCTCGAGTGAGAGAAAGCGAGATAGGATTTAAAAGGACGGAGCAGCCAAAGATCAACGAACGAAATGCAAGGTCAACCACGTAACAAAAAAAATAGGACATTTTTATATTCCATATTGAAAAAAAAAAAAAAAAAAAAAAAAAAAAAAAAAAAAAAAAAAAAAAAAAATATGAAAATTTTGAAAAATTTCACAACATACCGAGACAGCTCATATGGACCACAGCATCCTTAATCCCACTGGGCGTTTCCGATTAACGCCAGATACGAAACACCCGGTGAAATTTGATCGGTCCGATAACCTCGTTACGATAGCAATTAACGTGATTCTTTGAACTGGTCCAGATAATCCCTTCACGGAGTCCCGATTGATGTTTTTTTTCTTATCAAAAATTCTTTTTTTATCTCAAAACTCCCCCGGTATCGATCGTTCGATTAAATCGTTTAACCAATTCAATTTTATGTGGGACATCGCGGTCAATTAGTGTTACGTGTATCCGCCGTGAGAATGGCGGTCAGATCGAGTTACTGAGAAGGATCATCTCGGACTCGTTTACCAGATGCAAAACACGATATATGTATCACATATCTCACGGTGTCGATATTCGCGATTCAGCATCCCCCCCGTACCTATGCATATATTGATATCAATCGATCCATGTGAGAATCTCAAGACATTCCCATTCTCAGTTACACAATACTCCGCGAGCCTCGTGTATTCTGGACCAAAGTCACACGTCACGCTATACCCCTATATACAGCATCCAAGGCACAAGATCTCCCAAAGGCATTCCACTCCTGTAAAACATCTTCCAAGTACGACCATAACAGATCCAACCGCTCTCAGCGGTAATCTGGATCGGTAGTGCCATATCAAGAAAAACAAAGAAAGAAGATAAAAAAAAAGCCCAATCCAAAAAGAAAAAGGCACAGCCAGCGTAACAGTGAAATTTCCACTCTGTCGTGAATAACCTCGTCAGGCGGCGTTGGGGTGCGAAAATGACAAAGGACATCCGTTTCCGTCGTAGGATTTCGCAGGTTAGAATTTGAGGGTTGATCAGAAATGCCAACAGAGCCGCGTGACTGGGTCCTTGAAGTAATCAGTGAGCAAAATATCCGGAACTTCGAGTATACCAATATATACGTCTAAGAGACTGTTTTTACTTCCCTTAGGAAAAGCAAAAAAATTTTTTTTTTTTTTCAAAATATCCATATCGACAAATTTCATCCTATCTATTCTATTCTCGATACACGAGAGTCCTGAGATTGGTGTAGCTTACCACGTAGCCAGTCAAGAGTCAAACGACTTGAGTCTCTGCTGGTGCTTGGTGAACCGGTTTCGTAGGTTGTCCTTGTCCCGCGCGAGGTTCAGTATTTGCCTTCTGTCCTCGTCGCACGCCACGCGAACGTCGAGCGACCGACGAGCGACCGACGATGCACCTGCACTTGGTGCAGACTTCCCCCTCCAGCCCCCCTCCAGCCCCCGTTATAACTTTAGCTTCCCTCTCTCTTGGCTCTATTCACTTCTCCATCCTCCCTTCTCTCTCTCTCTCTCTCTCTCTCTCTCTCTCTCTCTCTCTCTCTCTCTCTCTCTCATATCTCTTCGTTCTGCGCGGATCGCTGTGTGGGAGCGCTCGCGTAATAGCCTCGTTCCTGGCGCGCGCGATGGTAGATACGTGTGCGCTGTCGCATCTTCTCATCTCCCGTTTCCCCTTCTTCTCCGTACACGTATGCTGTCCTCCCCTCCCCGCCTGGTCGATTCACAGACGGGAAACTTGCCCATACGCCTCGGGCTATCATTCACAGGAGCCAATCTTACACCGCACCATCCTCGTCTTTGTCTTTGACCTTACTCACGCCCCAGGAGCAAGAACCTACGAACGGAAGGTGCCGTGAGATTCGTCTCCCTTTAGTAGCTCAGATACGTGCTGCGCTGGTATATAGAGTTGCTGGAGTAGCTTTGGTGTAGAGTCTATGACGAACTGGAGAATCCTTGACTCTTGCATTGAGTATACGTATATATACACATATAGTTCAGTGTACACCAAACGATATATTATTGGCTATCCAGATTACCTCGGTATACAAGCATGAATCAAAGTATGTTGATCAGTAAGTCGATACGGATAAAATTAGTTAAAATAGATTTGAATAATTTTTTTTTCTTCAATCGATCGACCCATTAATTACATACGGGATACCAATCCGTGGGAAACTATAATCACGTGTGTTAAATTCGTATGAATTAATTTTTTTCATTTATCCTGAATAATTTTTTTTTTTTTCCCAATACACTCCCAGATTATTGATACCTCGGCTAGGAACAGTCTTCAGGTCTGTCCGCCATTCTAATTCTTAAGAATTTCACGTCGTCAGGTCCCGATCGAGTCTACAGTCGAAAGGGAGCGAATTTACTTGAAATTGTATTTAACGGCTCCCTTCGGCAAAAGAATTATTTCGGCTCGTTTGAATTTTCCCGCCGATTCCCTTTACCTTCGCGCCCCGATACTTCGTCGAGGAGATAACACGAAATCGTAATCCACGTTATTCTCCCGACTGTCCCCCAGCCTTACTTTATTTTTACTAATCTTTTTTTCTTTCATCCCAACTGCTTCTATCCACGTTTGATCGCTCCGTTCATAGGTTATTCGCTCCCAGTCTCGAGCGAATAACGCGTCAATGAAAACTATGAGCGCAGCACGAAACCCCGACGCGTAATTGCGTATTATTTCGTAATCCGCCGGATGAATGAATCGAGTGAATGGGAGGTACGTATAGTATAAGAGCGAGAGTAAAAATAAAGAAGGCCGGAACAAAAAAAAAATCGAACGTTCAAATCATCGACGTAAAAGTAACTTTAGAATCGAGACTACAGACGCGCGCGTTAAATATATTTTACATTGGACTGTACCGAGATATCTCTGATCTACGTAGCTATAATAATTATTGGAAAAAAAAAAAAAAAATTCTTCTAATGCACCTCAGAGCTACCTTACTCGTACGTGTTACCTAAGGACTTACTGTTCCACTTGTGTCTCCTAGACTCTATATACATAGGTATACGCACTCTGTTAATCTAAAAGCATTAAAAGCAAGTTTTAGGAACACGCCACCAGCACCCAACTATATATATATATATAGAGGCGCATACATATATATTCTAAGGATACGAAAGCCCGTTACGGCTCGTTTCCCTTAGATTTCTTTGATTAGAATCGCGTAGCCAGCGGGAAGCAGCCGTGAGAAATGTGGGAAAAGGGAGTGGGGGTAAGGATCCTCATTTACATACTATCTGAAACGTCAAGTTTAGGAGAAGGCTTTTTGTTAGCGCCTTACTTGTTTCCACAATCTGCGTACAGACCGGGATAGTGATCTCTGGTCTTCTTGGGGTCTCTCTTCTTTTTTTACTTCTACGTTCGATGGCTACGTATACGTATACACAGACGGTATCTTCTCATTGGACGTTTATCGATAATTTGGATAAGGAACAAAAGTCCCACTCAGTCGAGTTACCAACAAATTAGTACTTATTTAAACTTCCAACAAGTCCCGATACTATCTGGAGAGTGATATCGTTACTGTTGGTTGTGTATATATATATATATATGTGGCTCTTATAAGCAGCATTGGGCGTCACGAAGGCATAGCAGCCACCAGTCAAGTCATACCGGAACGAAGGGAGGTAACATTCCTTCTCCTGGCAATTAACCGTTTATAACCGTAGAAAGCATTCCTGGCTGTTCTGTACTTGTTCGCAACGGTTAGATACTTAGGCAGGGAGAAGGAACACTTGTAACCTGGTTTATTTATAGTTTATAAAGGAAGCCCTAAGTACATTGACTTTATCTTATAAGTCATCCATATATATATATATATGTATATATACATCGATACTTCCCAATTAGGTTTCCAAATGATAATTAGCAGGCTCCCTGGTACCTACAGATTTCCTACAGAGGAACCTGTCCCGTCGACCATGAAGACCCTACGAAGACGACGAACAGTCCACGCACCGTATTCAGATCTTTCCCACAGTGGCCGGGTACGGCAAAAGGATCTTGCCAGACCAGGCCGGCAGCCAGATCAGATCCATCCCCACCATCTTTTTAGACCTTTTCTTCCATCGGCAACCTTTTTCTTATTTTTTTTTTTTTTTTTTTTTTTATTCTTTTTCCTCGGAGAACGTAAGCGTGGCGCGCATCCCCACCTGTTTCTTATGGCTGCTCGCCGTATCTGGAATGCACAGCCGGTATCACACCGTCCAACTTATTCCCTCTTGGCTACTATACTGTCTATGGTGCTCGAATTTCTTTTCTTTCTTCGTCTCGCTCCTCCGTCTCTCTTATCACTCCAACGCAGAATTCCTCGTCAAAGCTCTAAATGTTGCGAAAATTGTTCGTTATTTACGTTTTTCTAATTAAAAAAAGGTGTTTCACGTAAACCGTCGTCTCGGCTAACGAAACGTCCATTGGGCGAATCTTAGATCTTTCTAGAAGGTTCTGGTTTCTTTGTTTCGCCGCGTGGCGGCGGCACTGCGGCTCAGAACGGAAGTAGCCTGGAGGGTTTAGATCGATAGGTCGATGAGATGAATATTTAACGCGTGTTACCGGTACGTAGCAACGGCCTATAGAGAATGGTATGATGAAATGTAGGGACGGTAGAAAGGGAAGCGGGTTAGAGGTGTGTTTATATATATATATATATATATATATATATATATATATATATATAGACAAGGGCGAGGCGAAACCCACCTTCAGCAGCCTCAGGCAACCCTGTACGCAGAGTCCAATTAATTTTGGGGGTAGCTTGTATTAAGAGCCAAGTTGTAACCCGGCTAAAGGAGTATACGGGAATCTTGTGTTTTTCACTGTATACCCAGTGATCCTCCTTTCTACGTCCTCGGGCCATCGATTCTCAAACTTTGATCTTTACTCTTTTCCTACTTTCGTTCAATTTTATGTTACCAGTCAAAATAATTATTAGAAAAAAAAAAAATCGAACGGTTCCCTCGACTCCGTATACTTGGGTCGTATCTTTCTCCACCCACTGAACACAGTTACGCATCAGCTGTTCTTTTGCCGAGTCCTACGCTACGACGCGTAAATTCACTGTCCCGTGCCGGGTTATCGATTTCAATCGATCATTCGATGCGCTTATCGAATATTTTCTTCGATTTGAATGCAATTTTTTTTTTCAACTCGAAAAAAAATTTGCTCGATTTACATTAAAATTCAAATAAACCGGGTAACGCGTCTCCTTTCATCTGTTTCTACCGTGTTTGCGCTGTGCCCGTGCAATTATGGGAAAGTGGGAATTCCGACTATGAATCACGTATTACGGCAAACTCGAGATATTTCCAGGATACTAATTTATTTTACTAAATTGAATCGTCGAGGTGTTACTCGTGTTTTACAGCTTTCAACAAAACCAATTCTGACTGTTTTATCAAATTTGTATTTTCATCCCCTACTACGGGCCACCCTCGTCCTTTCCGTGTACTTAACCAGATTCTATATGGTCTGTATTCTGTTCCACTGTGGTAACTGTACATATATGTATGTACGTATCCGTATAACTGAGCGCGTTACGTAATCGCTTACCTTCTCATTCGGTCTCCACGCAGCATCCAATGAGATCTCGAATATGGAAACACGTAACTTTGGATTTACCAGAGCGAATCGCCGTTTTACGGACGTATTAAGGGTTGTCTCTCGTAAATGCCTTGAGATATGGATCCGTCCTTCGATTCCTCCGTATTACGTGGTGATTGGGTCCCTTGGATTTTATACACTGGTTGCGGAATAGGAAAGACCTTTGCGGGTTTCCTGTCGGTCTCCTTGGATTCCCGATAGATGTCGCCAGGAGCGCCAATACTTTCCGCGGCTACCAAAATTGGGAGGGAAAGAAAAGTTTGTATATTCACATAAAAGGGAAAAAATTAGTGCTCACCCTTCGTTATGGATTATATGTGTTCGCAGGATGTACTATTTTATTAAATCCTATTTTTCATCTCTTGAAATTGACCTAACGATTATTTATCGTCCGCTACTATCTTACTTGGATAATGGACGGTACATTTATCAC
Source organism: Cephus cinctus (assembly GCF_000341935.2). Taxonomy (NCBI): domain Eukaryota; kingdom Metazoa; phylum Arthropoda; class Insecta; order Hymenoptera; family Cephidae; genus Cephus; species Cephus cinctus. The sequence goes on from NW_014333313.1 coordinate 202,081, forward strand.
TTGTCGACCTGACCCGATATCTCTGGAGGTTTTTTTCTAGATAAGAGCCCAAAAACCGTTTTCCTTTGTTATGACGAAAAAAAAAATGATGTCGCTCAGTTTGATCTCGTTCGATCGGAATTGAGTGACTGGCGGTCAAGTCTGGGAAGTTAGCCCCCCCATAATTCGAAAATTCCGGTTCCGTTGTTTGTTCTGAGTTGCTCTACGTTTGTTCTACGATGTTCCAGAAAAACAAGTTTTTCAATTGAAATTTGTAGCGGTGGGGCGAAAAAACCACTTTTTTACCCGGGGTTCCGGTAAATGTTCCCACTTATGGAAAATCAAACTTTTGTTTGTTGTTCAAGGTTGTTCCAGTTCTAAATATTGTTCCAGAATATTGATATCGATAAGTAAAGAATACTCGAATGGGATCGAAAAAACTTTTTATGTATATATAATCGTTTCTTTCTACTTTTATCCGATTTACGACTACCCGATCGTTATACAATTCTAGAACAATTCATCGATAGACCGAGAGCTACCTGGAGCAACCTAGAAAAACCTAGAACAACCTAGAACAAGATGGAACATTCTGGAACAACCTGGAAATCGTTCGAAATGGTCCTATATCCACATGCTATTCTGAGAGCGTTCGTACTCCTCAGCTTTTCCTTTGTTTCTCTGGTTTCATCTGACTGTCCTACCTGATCGTGGTAGGACGTGGAACAACGTGGAACAACCTAGAAAAACCTACGGAAACCTAGGAAAACCTAGAACAAGCTGGAATAACCTGGAAATTGTTCGACATGGTCCTATATCCACTTGCTATGCATAAAACGTTTTTTTTGATCCCATTGGACTATTCTTTACTTAGCGGTATTAATATTCTGGAGCAATGTTTAGAACAACTAGAACAATCTGGAACAACGAAAAAAGTTTGATTTTCCATAAGTGGGGGGTTCCAGTAAAAAAGTGGTGTTTTTTTTCGCCTCATCGCTGCAAATTTTAGTTGAGAAACTTGTTTTTCTGGAATATTATAGAACAAGCCAGAACAACAAGTAGAACCGGAATTTTGGAATTATGGGGAGCTAACTTCCTGCACCCCTGGCTGTCACTCAGATATTTTTTATTTATTTAACGTTAACGATCGATTAGATAGGTCAGGGTTGTCCTGTGGTATTTTGAGTCAGACTGCACTAAAGATTTTTGTCGATCACGTGAATATGGACGAAATATTTTTTAGTGTAAAAAAAATTTTAATACCCACAAACCCCTAAATTGACTGGATCAGTTTTTCTCGGGATAAGGGATGCTTTTGTTATTCCTTGGCAATCGACGTACCGAGTCAATTTCAAAGTCGGAAGAGTCGCGTAAATTGGATCTTACCAGGGTTCTTTTATATGTCTATATGTAATTGGCCAGTGTCCCTGCAACAATTCCGATTAGCCAATCCTGAGAGAACCATCAGCAATTACGCAAGGCATGTCCCTGGGATCGTTCACTGGGCGAGGGAGCAATTCCTTTTTGCTTGTGAAGCCACATAGGGACTCTGCAGGTAGATCTTGGTTTTATGTACATATATATATATATATATGTACGTGGATATCAAAAAGTCGCAGATCACCAAGTCCCTTGGAGGGTGGGCTAGAAGGGGGGTAGCTTTGGTCTGGTCTGACCTATAGTCTCTGGACCCTATAGACACATAGGTACGAACAGGCCGACCGCTAATTGAAAATTAATCCGTGGTAATATACAAGAAGCCGGCATGGGAATTTCAGACTGAATTATCGTTCAAAGCAGAACGGTCGCTGGCTCTGTGTACTAGGCTGAAGGATGGACGTCACGATTGAAATCGTAGCCACGCTTGAAGTTGCAATTGCACGTGTACCCGACGACTAATTGCGTCTGTCCTCGGGTTATAAAATCGGTCGAGTGGGGGCGTGTTTTTTTTTCTTTTTTTTTTTTTTTGATAAATTTTCCCGGTACACTTCTTTTTTTCAGAGTAAAATTAATTTATCATTATTCGCCACTAGTTGACGTCAGGATTGTACCGTGATTAACGCGTACAATTAAAAAACCATCGCATTTCCGTAAAAAAAAAACCCTTATTTTGGACTAATGACTTCTTGAAATTACTTTTCCTGAGCGAATGCGATAATTGATTTTTTTTTTTTTTCCCAAGGGTTAAATAAATTCGAGGTAATTTCTTTTCCATGGTATTTTAGGTAAAATTGATGCTGATTGTAATCTATCTTGTTTCTGTAATTAGCACGGAATTTGTTACTGATAATTTCCACGTCACACCTGCGCCGTGTTTATTTATGTTTAATTAAACTCTTTTTTTTTTTTTTTCTTTTATATAAAACTTCCTACTCAATGATCGATGTACACCCACGTGCGTGCCCGACTGCTATACATATTTTGGAGTGACGGAAGTATTTCAGGTTAAGTTGCGCAACGTGTCGTTGACGTTTCACTGCGTATTATGAATTTTGCGTGAAATTACACGAAAAACAAGTGGAACGTTAGGGAAAATTGAAAAATACGTTAAAAATATTTTTCTAATTGTCCGTAATATTTTCCAAAATTAAATAAATCTTTTGTAATATTTTCGAGAAAAAACAAACTGTATGAAAACTTATGTGTAAAGTAGAAAATTTTTTGAATTTTCGATTTTATACGTAGTGCACATATGTATACGAGCACATATATGTCGGTAAAAAATATCAGAAAAAAAGTCAACTCGGTCAAGTAGCTCGTAGAGGCTGTTTTTTATTCTTTGACACCTAAAAATCAGTAGAAGCTCAAAAATCACATGGACATTACGAGGTCGGCTAAGCTTCTGTCGATACTTGAGAAGATACCTTAAGCGTGCTTATACCTATCCGCAAGCACTTTTACCAGCCGATATTGACGATGAACTTTTATTGGGACTCGAATGTCCAAGTGGAGCAGCTGCAATTGACTAGAATATAAAGCCAGTAAAGTAATTACGTGTACCGACGAACCCGTGGAGACGGTTAAAAAGTTGTACGAGACATATCAAAATATATATACAGCAATTACATAAATACATATACTACACATTATATACCTTGAGCTCTTATCGCCTGGAACTTGACTATTAGTCGGCTCCGCCCACGTGGCTCCTCGTTGTTTCCCTACATAGGTAAAAGATGTCATTTCTATAAAGATCAAAATATCAGGCAGACCGGTCGATCTTGAAGTAACGAAAATTACGATAAAAATATCGATTGACAAGAAAAAAACAAAAGGAGATTTTATCAATCAACAGGACCGGGGGTTGATTTTGTAATATTATTTTTTACAACACACACACACACACACACACACACACACACACATATACAATAAAGTATAATCCGCGTTAAGAATTTTTTATAAAAAAAAAAAAAAAAGAATTTTTTTTTATTTCGTACAAAAATTTTTTCTTCATAAAACGCAAAAGCGCGACCTCTTGTTATTATGGCCGCTTCGGGGCAAACGCGGTACGAAAAGCGACACGAGGTACGGCCCTGGTGTACACATATCTTGAGAGAATTCTGTTTGCAGTTCGAACCACGGAGCCGCGCAATCTACATCTTGAGCAGGCTGGGGGGTCCTCGGCCTCTTCTGTTTTTGTTTCCGGAGTTCCCGCGGCCGCGCAGAATTAAACGCTGAATTGTTTAACGACGAGAAACTTGAGACGCGCCCCGCCCATGCATATCCTATGCGACAGAACGGGATAACCCATTTTCCAAGATAATTGACAACCGGGGGTCTTTGAACCTGAGTAAGCGTTCGTAAAATTTCTTGCCAGTGTAGGCGAGCTTGAGAATGACGAAAAAAAAAGTCATTTTCAGGATTGCTTAAGGTAAAAAAAAAAAAGAAAAAAAAATACACTTTAGAACGTCTGGAGCAAAAGAGACTTCCGAGTCTTCCCATAGAGGCGAAACTAAATGGGATTTGCCAACTTTTCTTTTAGGCCTCTACTTACGAGTCTAGCCTCGCGTAATTCCGAGGGTGCGCCAACCCCCTGGCGCAAAAAACATCCCCATGACCCGTCGCACGTATGTGCCCCATAAGAATTTCATATCCACCCGGTTGGGTGGTATCTCTGGTGCGAGGCCACATCTGTGGGTACAGGCCCACCCTTAGCGGACTAGGGGCTGATTCAGAGAGCCGTTCTCTGTTGCCCGGACAACCGGTACCGGGGATAACTTTTAAAATTGCTAAGGGCGCTTTCCGTACTTTATTTTATACAAGTTACCGAGATTACCGACACGGCAAGGGTAGTTGATCAAAGGGTGGTTTTTTAAATCACCGTCGGCTGGGTTGGTAGGGGATGAATCGGGTGGCTG
>NW_014333313.1:206588-208181 GCF_000341935.2 Cephus cinctus
GGGGGGGGGGGGGGGGGTACTTGAACTGCACGACCCCAGGAATAAATTCCGCTAGTTATCGAAATAGTACTCCTGTTCCTGGTATTACTGCCGGCTGGACGGACGCGAACCATCCCCTAAATTTTTACCTAACGAAGATCGTTAGCCACTGGCCGTTCCAGGTTTCCAGCTAAGGGAGGTTTTACGGGAACTTCGATCAGACCCATACATATTGTTGTTCGTGTGATACTCCCCCCCTCCCGCCTTCTCCCCCACCCTTGCACTCGCATCACCTTCGTGTAATTTTTCCTCCCCAGCTTCCCCTACCCTCGTCCGGCAGCTTCCGGATCATCCTGCGTCACGTGTACGACGCGACCGGGCGCAGCTTTGCTTTGATCTGCTCGGCTGCTTGTCCGAAGAAAAGAGAGTTGACGCTCCGCTCGTTGCTTGTATTACAATAGGGGATGATCCCTAACCTAACCACGTATATGGCCACAAAGCAACAGGTGCATATAAGTCCTACAGAGTCTTTTGTGTATTCCCATTATGTTCGTTTGACGTCTATTATATATATATATATATATATATATATATATATATTACATTACGTTGTATAGCAAAATCTTACATGGGCTGGCTTAGGTAAGTACCCTGAATGTTGTCATTTTTTTTTTTTTTTTTTAAATTAAGTGAATGTTGTCATTATGGCTCCTTCCGTAAAACTATACTAGGCTGTATGCGAATAAAGAATGAAATTTTTTTTTTTTTGAAATTCCTAAATCTGAGATCACTTTCGTTTTGTCGAGCAAGGGTTGGCAAATCGTATTGTTCATCGAGATCGCTACCGGCAACCCGCTATACTTGATGCTTTATTGCGCGTTCGCGTGCGCGACGATAATTCCTGTATGTCAAGTCAAGTGCAAAGTACATAAGCCCCCGGGCATCGATCTGCCGGAGTAGTTTACATATGGCAATGCGGAGTACCATGGTGTATATATATATATGTATGAAGATGGTGAACGACGGCAATGCGAGGGAATTGAAGCTGGGAAAAAAAGAAAGACGTCGCGACGTGCCAACTCGTACGGAGAAAAATCCCTGCGCGAATCTTCTGTAGGATCACGTGATTTCTCTTTTTCAAGTTTCACCGTCCGGGCGTCCCGGTCGCGATAATCGAATGACAAAACTTCCCTCCAGAAGTTACGGAATACCAGAGGGTTACGGGCTGCGCGTTTTCAAGAGGGGTTTGTTACGAGGGGAGGCTGGCAACTGGGAACCTTTTGTCGTCGGCCTCACTCCTCGGTCCTCGCGACTGAGGTAAACAATATTTTCACTTCCATTTTCCTTTTGCTGATTGCTGCCCGTTCGACTGTAACTAATCTCTGACCTGAGCCAACTACTCTGGTTTTGCAGCCCCCTTCTCGTCAGACCGTTCCGCTTACGTAGACAGCGTAGAGGTTGTGTGTACAGTGCTGCCCTCTTGGTGCGCGTCAAGTCACTTAAACTTAACGTACTTATATGCACAGTGAGTATATCTATACGTACGTCTGAGCTACGATTCACAATCACGATGATGGCGGCTGTTTTCTTGTATTTGTTTTTTGTAATACTATT
>NW_014333313.1:208894-210533 GCF_000341935.2 Cephus cinctus
CCGTCCCACGCTCCTTCCTTTTTCTCCAACCTCTGTCCGTTCGTCCGTTCTCCCACTCTTACGTCCGTCCGCTCGAGCAGACATATTGGCCGGTCTAATGCGGGTTTCGATGCAGCGCGACAAAAAATTTTCGTCATCAGTCACATCAGCAGGTCTTTGCTTAACGAATTTTCCTACGGGTACTATAGAATTCCGTGGGGTAGCGCTGCTGTCTCGTATGAACGAGTTTGGGCACGGGTCGTGTTCTTCGGTCTTTTGTTTTTTTTTTTAATCTCGAATCACCTTCCGCCTCTGCCATTCGCTCCAGAGACATAAAGTGAACACCGAGTCGTCCGAGTCATCGGCAAGATCACTTTTGTAAATGTCGCTAAAACGAGGCGAAGTGAATTTTTCTTTGACACTGTTCGTAATTCGGCACTCCTGTACGATCTTTATCTGGAATTCTCAGTGGGATGTCTGGAAAAAGGCGTGCCGTCATCGTCGTCTTAATTAAAAATATTTACATTGAGCGTACACGGACGTATCGGCTGGATTAAAAAGGTTGCCGCTGTCGGTCTTTGCGAGCGCCATCTGTGCGTGGCGTTTGGTACTATACAGTGGTGCCATCTTGCTGTCACGCGTAGGCGACGTCTTGACGTTGCCAAGGATAACGATCACCCTGGCGGAGCTCCGTATAAGCTTTGGCAATGGTTCCGTATAAAAATACGATTTAGCACGGCGTCAATTTCACGTTAATCGTCTCGATAAAGAACTCGTGGACAGACTCCTCGTCCGAGCAGTAGCCAAGGAAAGTAATCGGGCAGACGGATGTGAAAGTGATAAAGTCGCAGACACAGCCAACCAGCGTAGAAATCTTTCCGAAGTCGTTGGATGCACCGATACGCCGCCGGCTGTCTCGACAGACACGCCGTAGTGATTTTCCTAGGACGAGCTCACTCGGCCAAGCAAAAGGACGTCCGCCTCGACGACAACGTCAAAGTAAGATTAAACGGCAAGAAGCCTGAGGACGGCTTGAAGGATCGCTGTCGGATCTCAGAAAAACGCAAACAAGTGTCCGACGTCATTCGTCCGCTCCAGTCGAGTATACTGGTATCCCATTTTCTTTCCTTATCATTTTTTTGTTTACATGCATTTTACCTAAAAATTTTTTCATCTTTTCTTATTCACTCCACTTTCCTTTGTCCAAGCATCGACGACGTCACCGTCTACTCCCATTCAACCAGGCGTTCCGTCTCTTTTCTCCCAGGCGTCGTTTCCCTTCCATTCCACAGGCGCGTTCTCGCGCTCCGGATGAAATTAAAGTAGACGCTCGCTCGACGCTATGGAAAACAGACACCCTGCTGCTCAGAAATTCGTATACCTGGAAAGAACGTATACCGGAATCCACAATATCAACGCTTAAAGATATCGCCTTGATATTAAGCGACGTCCTACTCCTCGGCCGCCTTGCGTCTGATTACAAAGTGGTACCCTCACACTCCTTCCAAGCGTTGACGGATACGTAGACGTAAGTAATGTACCGAATAGAGCGACGCCGACGGAATCTCGTTAAACCTTAATTGGAAATTGTTCACAGGTACGGACTACCGCAAGTAGGCGTCGCGACGGCTTCTCCCTTTTTTTTTTTTTTTTTTTTTTT
>NW_014333313.1:210626-211603 GCF_000341935.2 Cephus cinctus
CCCTTTTTTTTTTTTTTTTTTTTATTATTATAAATACTCGACTTATTTCTCCAATTTCTACATTCAACGCGTTTACCGCTAATCCTTCCTACGTTCGAACGTCTAATGCGTCTAATTCGTCTTTCCTCCTCCATCCGTCAATCGTATGCGTCGTCCTCGTTCCTATAGTCTGTTTGCGGTTATACCGGGAAAGATGGGCTTATTATGCAGCCTTGTGCAAACGTATCTACATACGTCGACAGCGATGCTGTTTCTTGGTGCAAATAATTAGTATTCTGGGACTCGACTCCTACGACCACCGTGTATTGCAAACTATGTACAATGGCGTCCACACATTGAACCTACCACCTTTCACTGACTCTCTCTCTCTCTCTCTCTCTCTCTCTCTCCCTTGTATACTATACCTGTATAGCTCTCCATGTATATACTTCACCATACATATATCCTCGTATACCCTATACCCTAGCTCTGCGCCCAAGTATCTACGGCTTCAACATGCTCACATGCTGGCGCTAACTTTACAGCAGGACGGGGGCTGTTTTGTCCTCGTGATTTGCAGCATCTGCATCTAGCACCTATACTCGCCATAGCCATTCTCCGACTCTCGCTGTTTGAGGTGGGAATTATTCGGAATTAGAGGACTATCCGATTTATGTTTTCCACACGCCCGTGACACGACGCGCCCTTTAACCCCTGGTGCACTTGGCGTCCCTCAGAAATTCTCACGGCGATTGACCTCGTGTCAGCCGGTGTCAATTTGATCATTTGGGATATTTATTTATTTTTTTCATTTTTTGACACTGTTCTCTCGGAGTGGGGGGGGGGTGGTGCTGCTCCAATGAATCTTTTTTATCGTTGTCTGGATCACGTGCAAAATACCTGTGGGGCATAGCGATAGCGTTGGTAAGGACTAATTAAAAGTTTTATGTGACTCCGTGTATACTCTTATAAGATTTACCTCCCTCCCCCCCCCCCCC
>NW_014333313.1:211677-213584 GCF_000341935.2 Cephus cinctus
CCCCCCCCCGGGCCAAGTTACCCCGCGGTACACCGTTAAACGTTTTACTGCCAAACTTTTTTTTTTCTGTTTCTCTTCCGAGTGCCTTTGTTTGCGAGATTAAGTTTCTCACGTAACAGCCTATCTGTGCTAATTGCTACTCGGCGGGATGCTGCGGCCACCGTGGTTACCAGTGTCAGACGGATCTTGAAGTTTCGCGATTAGAGCGATTTTGGCAGGGGATGTAAAAATGATGAATCTCACCCTTGTGGGGAGGGGGAGGAGGAGGGGGTGGCACTTTCGATAAGACGGTATCCCGCAAGAGAAATTGGAGCGATGAATATTCCATTAAGTCGTTTGGCCGTTCGGGCACAGGGCGAAAGTAAAATGGCGGAAGAACACAGAGGGGGAGATATATACCTGGTGCGATTTACATTCGCGAGAGACGCGACTGGAACTTCCTTCGTCCTGGTCCAGTCAGGCGTTAACCACATTCCTATCATCCCCCTGCTTTCTTTCGAATAAGATTTTTCAAGCCCTCCTCGGCTATAGATCCGTATGTACGTACCACCCGGTATAAGCCACCCCCCGTATTCCCACTTTCCCCGGATCCTGGAATATTAGCTACGTCAAAGGATAGTATCGTTCAACCACCCTTGGGAAGGGTTTCCACCCCCCCATCCCCCCCCTATCATCATGCACTATAGTGTATATATATATAGGTATCACCGTCTACATAATATAGTATACGTATCCCATTTCACCCTCGGCAAATGTTTCTCCGAAATTTTCTTATTGTCAAACCCACCCCTAACGCGTAGGGTGGCTGAGACTCGTTCCGCGCGGAGCAGGGGCTGGTAATATGCGCCACTGCCAATTCGATAAGGTTCCGTGCCGAGTGGCGAACGCCAAATGAAACTATCAAGGCGGGGTAGCGCCGGGTAGAGCGACGGCGGCGGCGGCCTGCGTCGCGACGCCGAGGCTTTGAAATATTTTACGGGAAGACTCTCTTTACGCCGGTGTGGCCGCCATCAGGGGAAAAGCTCTCTGGGAGTCGAGGGAAGCTTGAATAAGGGTAGAGAAGCCCGGAAGGAAGATGGAAAATTGGAACTGAAGGCTTTCCTTTCTTTTCTTCTTTTTTCTCTTTTTTCCCTTTTTTTCGTCAATTTTTTCTCTCGATATTTCGTTTTTCACCTTCCGTTTGCTCTTTGATCCACCCTTCGGGACTTCCGCGGCGCCGTTGACAACGTCGTCCCTTGTCAGCTACCTGCGGAGTACGTGGGACACATGTAGCCCTTCGGTGCCGATGGAACTACTTTTTCTTGTTGTCGTTGTTCTCGTTGCTGCTGTCGAGTGAGCTGCGATTCGGGAATGTTCGGGTATCTTCGGCTTGAGGATTCCTGAAGAAAAAGTTTGTAGCTTCGAGAGAAAAAAAAAAGGACACGTGCGATCTCATAATCATTGAGAAATCTTCGTTTACCCTTATTTTTCTTTTTTCCCTTAGCGACCGTACCCTTCCACATCAAACGAATCTCACCCCGAAACGTTCCTCGAGCGTGAAATCTTGGGAAATTTCACGAAAACTGATAATTATTTTGCCCGAGCCGCTTTACATCCTCGCGTTCCAATTCCCCTCTCCGTTCTCCTTCACGGGAACCTTAAGCGGCTTAACCAAGGACACCCCCGCTCCTTGTCGCGAATACGACGCGGAAGCTTCGTCTCGCGTCTTGGAAAATCCAGCGGAATTGTCATCCCTTGAAACACCCCGGAGCCGTTGGTTGTCGCTGAATTTTGATTCCACCTTTATCGTCCCCCCTCCCACTCCCCAACATAGATACCATTTTATCATCCGCGACGAGTCAAAGTCCAGAAGTGCGCAAGAAACGCAAGCATTTCGCGAGGAAGGTTAGGTCGGGTCGCCGAGGGGG
>NW_014333313.1:213736-218992 GCF_000341935.2 Cephus cinctus
CGGGGGGGGGGGGGAGGGGAGGGGGGTAGGGTTGCGAAATATTCGCCGAGTCGAAGTTTAGCCGATAACGAGACGCTCTTGAAAGCAATTTCGCGATTCTCCTTCTCGGCATCCCCGTGCCAAAACGTTTCGCTTGGTCGGGAGAGCGGCAAGGGGTAAGGAGGGATTCGCGACAAAAGCACCCCCCTGGGCAAGGGCAGTAAGAAGGAGAGGGGGGAAGGCACCTTACCGGAAGTTTGCCAAGAGCAGAGTTAAGGCCGAAAGCTGTGTGCCAGTCATACTGAGTTTTGGATACCTGAAACTTATCCTGCAAGGGGCGAGAGTGAGACGGAGAAGTGCAATAGAACAATGACGGGAAATCTACGGGAGTAAGAAGGAGACGAAGATAAAGAATATTCATAACGTCGGGGAATCTCGTAATGACTTACCTACCGGGTTCGCTCGGAATTACCCCTGTTAACCCAGGATTCGCCATAAGGAACCGTGCAGGGTTTGCATTAGTAAAGTATTGTCAGGCAGGAGATTAATTCAGCCGAGATAAATAATTTTATTAATAATAATAATATCGCCGATAACAGTTCCAGTATTGAAGGAGGTAACGGGGTCAGTTTCGATGTATAAACGTGATAAAAGAAAATACGTACCATCCGTTCCAGTGATAATATGCCGGGACGACACGTGTATCTGTGTATGCACGATAACAGCGATTCATCTAAAGTTCGGCATTCACTCAGCATCCAGGATCCTCGAGCAGGTCTAGGTAGGATCAGTGGAAGCTTCTGCTTAAGCATGAAACCCAATTGACTGCGAAGGAAAGGAGGGAGAATGGTCCAGGGATGCTGCGAGGATGACCAGGGTCCTTAGACGTGAAGAGGCCGGAACATGCCATGCCAGGATTTCCCAGCTTGAATGTATCAAGAGTCGAGACTGCGAGAGCAGAGGGATGCTGCGTATCGGGTGTGCCCCTGCGAGAGAGAGAGAGAGAGAGAGAGAGGGAGATCAAAGGAGAGAAGACCAGGTTGCGTCAGCAGGAGAAGGACAGATAGTGCGAGACCCACCAGCCCCGTTGCTACCGATCAATACACTCCCACTGCTACCAACTGCCTCTGCTACCAACATCAACACCGACACCACCACGGGAAAGTAAACCCACCACCAAAGCAAAGCTTCAACCCCTAACCCCTCTCTCTCTCTCTCTCTCTCTCTCACGGTAAAAAGCTCATCTCTCATTCCTGTCTCTTTCTCCCTTCCTCTCCTACGGCCACTGTGTCCTTGTCTCACCTTTTCCATCCATCCCTCCTTCTTTCTCCTGTTTCCATCCAGCATCCTCTCTCTCTCTCTCTCCCTCCTTCCCTCTTCGTCCCACAATCCCACCCATCCACCTCGGTCGAATTCACAATGCTATCGCTATCTATTCCCTGGTCCCTGGCTCGATCCCGATCCAGAAAAGGGGCACACCCAACCAACCCTGAATAGACCGCCGTAGCACACAAAACCCGTAAAGGAATGACCAATCGGAGAAATCTGGCATGAAAAGTATTTCAATATCAAAATTGATCCCCGACGATTTGACCGGGTCGATCGTTCACGAATACCAACACGGTCGAGTCAATCTTATATGAAAAAAAAAGAACATCGTTTAACTTCACACATCGTTTACGCGCTATATCCTGGTAATACGTATGAAATAAGTAAATACCTATTGACAGTATATAAATGGAATTTTATATAAAAAGAAATTTTGATATCCCCTTTTGCACACGTCTAGTCATTTATTACGATCTCTCGTATTCTCGCTCTGTACCGTATAACGAGTTTTGAATCGTCCTGTAGATGTATTGTTCTAGAATTTTCTCCACAGTATGATAGCCCATTCCTTACGTTCTTTCTCTCTTCTCCCACCTTATATAAGCAACTGTCTCCGTCGAAGCGGAATGGGAAATTCTAACGGGTGGAAGATCGAATGGTAACAAACGACACGTCCCTTGTCGACTGACTGTACACACTGTATACATAGAAGTGAGTGTACAGAATTGATATTGACGTATTACAGACGCAGACTGCATAGATGCTTGCTCGAGGTTTACCAACGATTACGGTAGTCAATATGATTCAGGCGTGCTAGGTGAAACGCGCTGTACGTAATCTATATGTCGCAAGCAACTATTAAATACGTTATCAGTGTACTACAGTGTATAACAGAGTTTACGTATGTCTCTCAGTTTCCACGAAGTTCAACCAACCTTCTTTAACGGTGCAGTCCAAATCCGTTAATTCCTTCGCCATTACGTGTTATAAAATCCCGCGACTCGTTTTCGCACCAAAATCATATCTCGATTCCGCCTTTCGTAACGAGCCGTTACGAATGATCTCACTGGCACGATGGTTCATCGTTTCGACAGTTTGCCACTCGACTAGGTATCCCGGTACGGCCCACTAATTCCCAGTTCATTCGTTTGTTCCTTTCCACGTCGATTCCATAGAGTCTGTATATAGAGCAGCAGCGCCATGGTCATAGTACGTTAGTACTTTTGTACCGTCGGTAAAGTTCTGCCATACCGACGGGCATTGACTGTTCGTAACGCGCGACTAATTGCCTCATACGTAGCTTGCAGTTCGTCAGTACTGATTCGATGGAACAATACCTGCTAGAGGATTGGTCGACCTTTTTTTTTCTCTTTGATAATACTCTTCGACCCGTACTATACAGGGGACGTGACTCTTGCATTACGCACGTCGTGGCTGAACGATTAATTGGACAAGACCGCCGCCAGAGGTTTACCGACATTTGTTCTAGAAGCTTTTGCATTCTGTCGATCCGACCAATTCCGAATGTTGTACAAAATGTCGGCTTCGTCGGCTCTGCATAATCCTTCACGTAACCTGGTTCTACGGGAGTTGGTGGTAACTTTGTGTCTGATATACAGTTTACACGTATACGTATAGCTATAGATATACGTACGTATGTAGAATCCGAGTGTTTGAAAACGAATCCGATCAAAAGGTCAATTTCGTTTAGCTATTTCAGGCTGACGTGCGCTATGTCTGTTACTATATATTGCAAGCCCTGTAGATTTGAGTCCTTTTTTCCAGCGTTTTTTCCCCCTTTTTTTTCCCTCGTCACCCACAGTCACTTTTTCGACGTGTGCCCAGCGGAATGGTATAGGGAACTGCTATATCGGATATCAATGAAAATTCCAATAGGCCTTCCGGTGATTGGTTCTACCCGGTACATAATATAAAACTGCGACACGACCTTTGACCCTTTATTCCCTCGTGTGTCTATTACGTTGAGATACGTTGAAAATAATTTCTCGAAATTTCCATATGATCGTTCCGTGCCTCGGTCTCTGGGGTGATTTTCCAGCCACTGTCAGTCAGGATGTTTACTCCTGCTTCGCCGAGAGGCGACGTACCTTTTCGCTCCTTGCGGCAAAGAGAGTCACGAAACTCTGGAATCTCGAATACTTCGGATCCTGGACCCCGTTCCACGTGATAGCCCGGAGGGTTCGGAATAAATTCCAGGACACAGCTCCAAGAATCCCTTCGCGTGTCCAGCCTGAATTCGTAATTGTAGCTACAGCTCCGTTACCCGCAGAAATACACGGAACATCCATATTTCACTTATTTCCAAAAAAAAGGTCTCGCGAGCGTCGTTCAAAAATTTGAGAAATTACTTTTAAAAAAATATAAATTATTTTTTCAAAGCTACGCCAGGTACGCTCTAAGGGAACGTTACTTTACATTTAATTAGAAAGCCATCTGTGATAATTTTGCGATATTACGAAAATTTTCTTAACCACCCCTTAATGACCCAGGGTCATTAACCTCCCACCTCCCAAGTACTAGGTTAACAAGGACGAAACGTGCAGCCGGCTAAAATGACTGGAGTGACCTCACTGTTATTTTAACCTATAACAAAGAAAAAAGGACATTGGACAATCGACCCTTAATTATCGAAAAGAGTAAACGAGCTATTTCCTTGCTAAACCCTGATCTCCCGAAGTTCAACCCTTACCTGTCGAGGGAGACTGTGTCGACGCGATCCGGGGATATTTATTTTCTTCCTCAGCCATTAATCGAACAGTCACGTGACTTTATTGGCTTTCACCCCCTAAATCCACCCCAATGAACTTGATCGCAGGGGTGGAGAAAAGCACATTGCCAGGCCGTATAAGGTAACCCCTAATGATTTTACATTCATATTCCTCAATTTACCTATACAATATTATTTTCACCCTCATTTCCCGTTCCGTCGGCCTCCCCTCTCTCTCGCGTCCGATATTTCCTCACCTACAATTTCGGCACTTCGTCTCTTCCCACACGACGCGCTTCTTGCTCCACTTTCTACCTTTCAAGTTTTCCCCGTCAGAAACGTTGCTATGACTACTCGCTGCTACCGATTGCTCTTACCTCTCATCGAGAACTCCTAGAACGGCAATTTTCCTCTGTAAGCTAGAAACTTGAGTCCACGAGTCTATCGACCCCCGGCGGATTCCACCCATCTCCTTCTCGACGCCCCTCGAAGCCCTCACTCAAACTGAAGCTTCCCCAACGAAGGGTCACTGGGTCCCCACGTTATTCCACTTCGGCACGCTCCGCTTCTTTCGCGCGGATGCTAATCGACGTTCCAGCTTACGAGACAGTAAACGAACCTTTCCTAAGTAATTTCGCGCAATCGGTACACTCCCCGGCAAAATTATTCCCTATCAAAATCCACGCGCACCCACGGCAACCCCCTGTATACGCATACGCGTGTTCCAACGAGGTCTGTAGCGAGTCTTAGAAAAAGGAGAAGCTCGAAGAGGACGAAAAAAAAAAAAAATTAAGTAAACCGTTAAGTAAAGGTCCTTTCCAGCGGCGGGGGGGGCGGGGGGAACGTCAGGAAAATGATCCCAAAGGCGCGTCTGAACATTAGCATACCAGCCCCTACTGTCCAAAGACAAATTGGAGCCAGTAAGAAAAAGCTCCTTTAGAGTAACCCCGGAAAAAGCTCAAGCGTCTTTTTTTCTTTTTTTCCATCTTTTCTTTCACCCTCACTCCCCAGTCGTGTATATATATATATATCACGCGCTGGTCTCTTCGACACTGTCTCAACAGGGACGTTGATTGGACGTTGATAAATGATGCTCGACTACATCGTCACAGATAAAACAAACGTTATCGACTCGTCGAATGGTAGGAAACTAAGAAAAAAATGCCTCGCCCCCTCAATTCTCTCTTTACCGTCAAATCACCCCCCCCCCCCCCCCCCCC
>NW_014333313.1:219061-221840 GCF_000341935.2 Cephus cinctus
GTCAACCCCCCCCCCCCCCACCCCCCTCCTTACGACAAACTTTTGATCGATAATCACTCAATCTTTATTTAATGAACGAGAGAGGGGGGCACGCCTGGGTACCGTCAGGATTTATGAGACTTTACTATCGTACAACCCAGTCGGCTATATCTATATATATGGAATGTCTCTCTTGCATAAACGAAAGGAATGGTTAGGTGCTAATTGAAATTTTTTTTTTTTTTTTTTTTTTTTTTTTTTTTTTTTTTTTTTTTTTTTTTTTTTTTTTTTTTTTTTTTTTCAAAATTATTAATTACCCTAGGCAGACGCACAATGACGTGCATTGAATCGATATATAGATTGTACCGTACCGGCAATTTATTTCTGATACGAAGATGAGGAACGGTCCATTAAGATTAATCCACTTTCGGTACATTGATCACAGACGCGTTATTAATTTATTGGATCTTGCCTGTGTGTATTGTATGTTTATATATATGTATATATGCATATTGCGTAACTTAGATTCGTACCCGCGCAATCGTATGGTAACTTCGGCATAATTTAATCGCCGATTTTCAAAGCCTTCGTCAAGCAAAACTGAACTTGAACGGCAGGTGCATCTGAAACGGGGGCGACAGCCTTCGCCACGTAAACTGCGAGTAGTTTGAGTTTGCCGAGTTTTCTGCTTTTCTACCAGTTTTCTTGGACGGTGCTCCCGAGTAATCCGGGACTTGGTCGACTTCAACTTTGGGACTTAACGGTGACGAGCCAAGTGCCCCTCTGATACGTGCGCCCAACTACGGCATCGGGTTCGCGTAACGTACCTGTACTGGAATTGGTATGGCGGCTTCTGCAGTTGGCAACTGTTGCGAAAAAGTTTTTTTAGCACTTTATTATTGTTATTATTATTTTTATTTTGTTCGACGTTTCTAATAGGATATAAAAATTTCTTACTCACCGTATCTTCTTGATCTCTTATGTTCCAGGTGAGTGGCTGATAAGGTAATCTTATCACGGCGTTCCTTTATGCTAATGACCTATCACCCTGGAGCCGATCCATTTGGATTCTGCGGGTCACGTCGAAGTAATTTGGGATCTCCGAGAAATTTCGCAAGTACACGAAAACTGATTTGATCCTTTGATTTTGAGATTATTTTTTTTTCTCTTTTTTTTTTCTCGCAATATCTCGATTCGCAGCTGGTTACGATTTTTTTTCCTTTTACGGGGATATGAAAAATCCACGCAGCATCCGTATATGGACCAAAAAATAAATTAATAAAATTTTGTTCACGCTCGCGAATCACGTGCCAATAATCGAGCGTTGGCACGGAGCACTTGAAAATGAAAAATTATAATCCCCAAGTGCAATTACGTAAATTTCGAAAAAAATCCTATCGCAATCCACTTATCAGTGTGATTCTCATAAAGTGACGCGTCGTTAAGCCAATTGCGTAATGTGAAATTATTAAAAAGCTCCCCGTTCCCGCGTTAACCGGCGTCGAGGAAGGAGAAAAAAGGATAAGAGGGTACTGACACATTAATCCCCTAACTCATCTAACGCGATTATTCAAATAAACCCCCGGCTGGTTAATGTGACTTTTGCCCTCCGTTTTGAGTCGCGTTTTACTTCCCCTTATCCCCCCCCCTCCCCTCCCGACTTCTATCCCCGTCGTCATCCAGCATCCCACGGATCTCTAAGACGATGAGGAATTTCTTGGTACAAAAGTTCGAGAACTGGAACGCGACTCGGTCGGTCCTGTAGGTACTGAGACATTCAGTAGGATTAATTCCAACCCCCCCTTCATTTTCCACCCCCTGAAATACATCCCCCTATCCCATTCTACTTTATCCAGAATTTCGATTTACCCGTTGCACAATGCAACAGCGAATCTCAATACGCTTGGTCGGGAGGGTACGAGTTGCCGAAAGGTCATTAAAATGCAACGTGTTCAGTATATATATATATATATATATAGAAATTTCCCTATATAGACGTGAACTACAGAGTACAGTAAAATGGGGTAAAACTAGTTTAACGGTAGTTTAGCGCCTTATGGGAAAGCGTGCGAGACCTTACGCTTTCTTGTATGAATTAGCTATGAGAATTTCTCAGGGTTTCAGGTCGAGTATTAAAATCATAGAATGAAAGTCGATTGGCCTATTAGCGAGATGGGGTCTTGAAAAATATTTATTTACTACAGGATCGGATCGAAGTAAAATCTCTTATCGGTGCGATAAGAGTAAAGAAATGGCTGGATCAGAATTTTAACCGGAAGATCGACCGTGTTGATTTTTGAAATTCGTACAAGCGGATCGGATGATCGATTTATCGATATTCCGGTTCCTCAGCGAATTGTGGCTGTATGGACCGGATGAGATTAGGGGTCGATGCTCTCGGACCGTAGTGGCGTGAAAAAAAATTGCATCCCTTAGTAGGAAGCTTACTCTGACGTTGAGATAAACCGGATGTGAAAAAAAAAAGTATCTGACTTTTCTTATCTCGCTAAAGGGTTCCTCTCGTTCTAGTTATACCTGCTATGCCATATATATATATATATATATATATATATATATATACACACACACAAATCTTAAGGGTTGGTTATCCCCTATATTTTTTCAACTGACGTTCACTCCACGCTCGAAGCCCCCTCTCCTCATCCTGAGGGATAACCCTCGGACGTGTCGAAGGGTAAAGGCGAGTCCTGAACGCAACCGTCCGGCCGCGATATTTTAACGTTAACGCGTACAACCCACCCTCGTCCCTCTCCCAGCCTTATTGAAGGGGATGTTTCCC
>NW_014333313.1:221926-228215 GCF_000341935.2 Cephus cinctus
TCCCGGGGGGAGGGGGGGGGGGGGGGGGAGTCGTCAGAATGCAGAATCAAGGCTGGGGAGAGGTAATCATTCGGTAATCAATCGAACGAATTCGTTTTCCGCTTTTCATCCTACCCCCCTCCCTCCCGTTGTCAAAACTACCCCCCTTTGACGTGGTAATTAGCCCATCGCAAACTGGATAGAATTCTTTCTTTTATTTGTCACGATTACTCGGAGGGGGGATGATATAGAAGAAGAAAACGAGATAAAAGTAGAAGCAGATTTGTGGTGCGGGAGGGGGAGGATGAAATTAATTAGCGCATCAAATAAAACCGTCTACACTGACGTTTCATCTGGTGTGTCTGGGCATTCGGGTTGGAGTCCCCTGTACACAATACGTTGCTTTGAAAAATGGCTACGGGGAAACTCCCGGGGACGATTTAACAGTTGTCAGGGTACGAAGGGGGTGGAAAAAGGGAGAATGAGATATATATATATATATATATATATATATATACACGTACAGCAGGTCTGCCCAATATCGCAGGACAAATGCGGACGAACGGCCATTCTCGTGCCATTCTTTATTTAAGACCCTTGCCAGGCGGCGCCCGTTACATTATATTAAAATATCAGTCCCGGGTCTCCAGTTGGAAGCGTCGGAACGGGTCCAGGGATGCTGGGAAAATGGAAACTCCGCGAAAGGAGCCCTCTTGGAAGTATCAATGGTACCAACGAGAAAATGCATATACCACGATACGTGCCTGACATAAGTATCGAGGAAATTTCACTTGGAGATATTCTGCAATGGCGACCAGACTTGGCTTATATATGTATACACATATATAGATTATACCCGTGGTACAATCCTATAGGTAAGAGAGAGAGAGAGAGAGAGAGAGAGAGGGGAAGCTGCACCCGGAATCCATATTCTTAGCGGGGTCACCCACCCTCTTTCTCCTCCCCTACGAACGTACGAATTAGGCATGACCGTCTTATAATATTTCATCCCCCATTCCCTGGAACACCGGAACAAGTCGTATCCAAGATATATCAGGTATTCCGGATCGTCATCCTGTTCCAGGGGTTGGCTGAGTACCCGTCAGGGGTCGAGAGACCCTTCAACGTTGAATATATACATACAGATACTTCCTCAACTTGCAACCCTTGACTCCTGGTGGGGACCCTCTGGAAACGTAATGCCGGGGGCAACCACCAAAAATCAGGGCTAGATTTTACTTTACAGGACATACGTCGGTAAAGTAGGACACATTTCAATGATGACGTCACTGCTCTCAATCAATCTCTCCGTGCAGACTTTTCATCCTGACGGACATCCCCGTATACACGTCACAGGTGTGTACGGGGACATTCGGACAGGTGAGAAAAAAAAATTTTTTTTTGGATTTTATCCGTCAAACCGGAAATGACGTGTGGCGGAGGATTCGAAAATCCGGTCGATTCGAAAATATCGTCTGGACGTTGATAAACCGTGTTGGGTATGCGTAACGAGGCGCATATGGCCAAAATTAGGGGATGAACTTTCTTGAACTTAAGTTTTGTCCGGGAAACGTAACAGAAAGAGTCTGGACCAGGGTGGCTGCGGGAGGATGTAGAAAATGCAATTTGATTCGTATGAGCGCGATCCGATAAGCTCGTATCCTTGCGTAATATAAAGATAACGTCAGCCATCGTGACCTCCGGGTCATATCTGACTGAACTTTCGCCCGTCCGGGTTTGCCGCGAGATCGCAGCAGCTATTCCCGTTTCCCCTTTAATTAATTAAGCCTCGACGCGAAGCTGCTGGAAAATAGGGAACACTCGTTAATTGGTACAGCGGACGATCGGCGAGCAGTAGAAATTTCGTGTGTACGCACTGTACCATATTTGCGTATAGTGCTATCGAGTATTACCGATAGGATCGGGCAGCATTGGGATTCTGAGGGATGTAAAACGTTTCACGTGAAAACAAGGTAATTAACGATGTTACAGAAAGTCCAGTAGGATTCGGACGGCCCAACGTTACAAGTATCGGCGGTTAATGAATTTTGTGTTATTTAGATGCGACGCTCCGAGACATCGTCGGGCTCGCGTTAAACGCACGTGTTCACCGTAAGAGGTGAATAAAGAAAAAATTGACATGCGGGGAAATACTACAAGGCGAGAAAAAGGGAAATCTTGAACCTCTGACGTTATACGAAAAAGTACGACAAAGCATTGTTCGTAGCCGCGTACCGACCTAATTTACATGCCGCAATTTTCCGAAAGATTAAAGAAGCAATTGGGAGGCTAAGCGGCCGGTAAAACTCGAAAAGACGGAAGATTCGCGCGCTCTGCGAAACAGCCAAGACCGAACGGCGTCCGGCGCTCGAAACGTTCGGCTTTAATCTGTGCACTGGATGTAACCAGCAACAGTAGAATCCACTGTGTAACGAAAGCGTAATGCGTCCCGACGCATGCCGACGCCCTTCCATTGGCTGTTAAATATCCAGGATCGATTCTACTGCCTCCCTGTACCTGAATTGGCCAGCTGCATCTGGCTGCTGTATATTTATATAGATTTTAAAACATTGATAACCCACTGGCATTTCGCGACTTCGTTCTTACTCTTCCGGATGCTGCGCGAACAAGCACATCTGATGGGAGATGCTGCTGGTAGTTATCATTGAAGTTTAGAATATGCAGGTATATATATATATACAATTGTATAAGGTATGCGTATACAGGCACAAGGCGCGAAGGGAAGTTGAGTATCACGTCACTTTTTACACGTATCTATACTTAGAATAGACGTGCTGCGCGACATTTTCGCCATTGAC
Organism: Cephus cinctus; assembly: GCF_000341935.2. NCBI lineage: Eukaryota > Metazoa > Arthropoda > Insecta > Hymenoptera > Cephidae > Cephus > Cephus cinctus. The sequence continues at coordinate 224,725 of NW_014333313.1, forward strand.
ACGACAGTTTTTTCATATTGTCGAGCAGCGAGACGCCCGACGTCGAGTTTTTGTCTCTGTTTAACGAAAATTTCGATAGTTATACCGACTCGGTTATAGTCGATGGTTTTTTTTTGGTTGATATTATTATTATTTTTGTCTTCACGTTTTCGCGTAGTAATTTTGCCATTTTCTCACGGTACAAATTTATTCTTTCAAATTTACCGGCTTACACCGTTTTTTGGATTTTCGGATCAAGATGCTGGGTCCATATGGATTCCTTGTATTATGGGCTATTGTCGACCAATCGGAATGATTAGTACTCGGATTTGCCTAGTGTCAAAGTCAGTCTGTCTTGGGACACCGATCGGGGTGCCTCGAGCCACCGGGGCTGTTTATAGCTTTTCCATACGGTATAGAAAGTTATCGCTCGTGTGGTTCTCGCAATATCGAGAAAATCCTCTAGATTCTCTGCGTGGGTTTCGTAAGTGCAGTGCCCAGCCACGTGACCCCTGGACGCAGTTCTCGGCCTTCACGGATCAGCCGAACCAGCTCCGGCGAGCACTCTCAATTTATTAATTGCCAGAGGGATTTCGATTTCCCAGCTCCGGCTCGTTCTGCCCCGTTCTCGTCCGGTCGCTCTCCGTTTCCGGGACTGTTTACCCGTCGCTTCCTGCGAGCCTCTCCGCCTGAACCCAGCAGCCCGAGCGGCCGCGCATTTCCGTAACCGTTCGCCTCGGCTCGTGCATCCAGGTGCGTTTGCCGATTTTACGCGAGCCCAAAGATCCACAGGATCCGTTAAGCTGCCGTCTCTTCCGATAGGCTCCCGTCAGAGCTCCCGTTGTCCCAGTTCAACTCCCAGGCTGCCGGGGAGAAAGAATTAGCTGGCGACCCCCTGGCACGCGGACGCATTGACGAAGGCCCGAAGGTCACGTAGTTCTCGTATTTTCGTTATCCAGTTGACAAAACGCATCCAATATAATAGACACAGGAAAGTATACCAACAAGTAAATTTCTCGTACATTTTCCGACATCTCCATAGTTTTCCCAAGCATAAAAAACTTTAGCGCTCCACGTCCTCGGTCTCGGATACTCCCCTGTCGGAGACCCCCGGGGTGTATCAGTGGGGGTGTCTCTGGTTCCTCCTGAAAGGGGTGCGCGTTGCGCCCGACGCCAGGACGTTCTTTGCAATGCATACAAATAACGCGTTTACCCAGCTTTTTTCCAGGGTCTTAGAAAATTGCTCCGAGAAATACGAGGATGTCGCGATGGTGGCGACCTCCCCGAGAAAATCCTCAAGTACGGAGGAGCCGCGAGAGGAAAGGGTCGGAATGAGGTACGGGCTAGAGATTCGCGTCCAGAGTGAAATTCTGGTCGCCGTTACCTACCCGTGTATACATATATCTCCGGCCAGCTGTACACCGGACGAGTCATAACGAGCGTCGGTAATTTGTTTCCACTAGGCAAGTAAAGGGGCCGGACAAGAGGTACAATTTGTCGTATATAAATCATTTAGATTGGGCATTGTTATTTGGCAACAAACTCAAGTCGGTCGAAAGTTCCAGGGCTCGCTTTCCATAGGCTCCTGGATCACATAGCCAAAGTCCCGTTCGAGCGTCGCACTTGACAATCCTTTGATGTGAATTTTAAAGGCGGGGAGGTGGGAGGTCGAAGCCATTAAAAATTTGGCGAGCCTCAACTCGCCATCTGCTCCGGAACCGAAGGAGAAAGCTTCGAGAGGCTTCGTATGGGGTGTGGATTAATAATGCATGTAAAAACACAGCAGTCTGGATGACGCACGATGAATACATCATGCTCGAGTACAGCCCCCGTGTCTTCGGCCGTGTGTTTAGACGATCGGGCGGACGTAGGTGCTGGACCACCGGCCAGATCAGCTCCCGATCTTCGAGTAGGGGTCGAGAGGACGCGTCAGCTTGCACCCTTCGGTACAGAGTTAATCGTATCCGGTGTCCTTTAGGATTTAGGGGTTGTTGATGGTCGCGAGGGGCAGGAGGGCACGGGAGCTTAACAGGGTGGTAATTTAATCGTATTTTCTCAATATTGATACTACCCCTAATACCTACCCCCCCTCGCTAGGGTAACTAGACGGCCAATGAAAACGCACCCCCTTGCCAATGTTAAACGCTCGTTTAGGAGGCTCGAAAGACAATAATGCTTTATTGCACCCCTCGTAGCCGTGCCAGGGTCACTTTGGGGGTGCGCGGGTCCGGGGGGTGGATAGAACCAACCCCTTGTTCCGAGGGAATGCCTCGAGGCCAAATGAAAATTTTTCCATTGGATCTCGCAGTCTTTCACTCGGTCTGCCTGCCTGTCCTCCAGGTTAGGCTAGTTTTCCGATCGTCTATTTACCATGAAAATATTCGAGGAAACGTGCCTGTCCGCGTGGCAAATCCGCCCTTTCTCCTGCCCTTCTTTTTCCCTTCTACCCTTGCAAAGGGCTGGAAGGAAGAGACTAGACGCGGAAACATTGCGTATGGTAATTCGTGGGACGTCTCGCTCTGGCGGTACGGCGCAATATGGGGATGAAAGTGAAGAGCGGGTTGGATATCTCTGACACGTGTAATATTTCCAAGGACGCGCAGGGGAGCGAAGGGCTCGGAGGATCTTCGAACGGAAAGGACGAACCGAAGTCAAAGACGCGAGAAATAAAATTATGCTCAGGATCTTGAAGGATCATGTAGGTAAAAGCCATGATACAGTTACAGGATCATGCTCCGACCCCTGGTACAACCCTCGGGCACGGGTGATAAAACGGAAATTCAGATGCAGAAACCCCATCCGAATGGATCGCGGTACTCGATGGGGAATGAAAATCTGAAAAATTTCAAAGCTCATTGTTAATTGCCACGAGGCAAATCGTTGATTCGAATTCTTTCGCCCTGTATACGCCGAGGCTTATGGGTATTATCCTGTCGACGAGGGACCAGTGAGACGCTTTCAACGTCGCGAGCGATCGGCGAACTTACGAGGGGGACCTACCACTGAAATAAGATTTGGGTCAAAGGTCACCGTAGAAAACTCTAGGATCGCTTAAGCCTTACGACCCTGAGGGATGTGACTCTGTCTCGGCCGTTTCCCCTGGATCCTCAGCGAATTCGATACTCGTCCTGTCGAAGGGCAGATGCGATTGGCTCGCGTAAGCTCCGTCGTTCCAGACGCAGGCAGGACGAAGGACGAAGGACGCGAGCGTATCGCAGGAATAATCGAAGACACTTTGCTTTAACTTCCTCTTACCGGGATAGACGACGGAGGTTCGGCAAGCTCGAGTGCCCTCGAGAATTGGGCGAATCCGCCAAATCCACCAAATGGGTATCGTCCTATTTTCTTTTTTCTCTTGAATAAGAAAACACATTTCTCTGCGAGCATTATACCTATCCACAATGTGCGACAAGAGGCCAGATGCTTCGTTGGACACGTTTTCTTCCTTCCCGTCGCGCATGGAGGCAATTAAACCAATTCCTTAATGGGGATTGGAGGGGCGGCGGCGGGGC
>NW_014333313.1:228917-229390 GCF_000341935.2 Cephus cinctus
TGTGAATTAGTGCGGCTACAAGAGGGGATGGGGGCAAAAAACTTATTGAATCGCAGGATGTGAGCCGTAATGTCGATGTGCCTTTTATTTTGTGGCTGAGAGTGCGGTGCTTGGTCTTGAGTATAGAGAGTAAGTGTGTGTGCGAGAGAGAGAGAGAGAGAAAGAGAGCGAAGAGCGTGGGATGACGCTCGATTGTTCTTCCGCGGAAATGACGTAGCTCTAATAACTCCTTAGCCCGAAGTGCCGGTCTTTCCAGCAAATAATACAAAGCCATAGTAACAGCGCTGCCATTTTTTCATAGCGATTGCAATTTCTCGTGTCTTTGCGGCATAATCGTCATTAACCTGCTGTCCACCCTGGCCGATATTCGAATTTCAGGATGAATTAAAATTTTTTTTCCCTTTTTCAAATTTGATTTCAAACTTTTTCTATCGCTGAGCACCGAGATGTTTCAAGTTGATCTAATCGCATCC
>NW_014333313.1:229523-240480 GCF_000341935.2 Cephus cinctus
TAGGCTGTTACTCTGTTATTTATCAGACACCGGATATTGTACGAGTTTCCCGGTAGGGCCTATAGAGCTCATTCGGCAGCGGAGTCACTGTACGATTTTTTCAACAGAGTCCAATTTCCGGTCGATCTGTCGTAGACACATGCGACCCCGTGCTACTGGGTACTTGCGACTCCACTGATTTCGTCTTCGTCCTTCAGCCCCCTTTCTATTTTCACCCTCGTCTACAGTCTTGGTACACAGGACGCGCCGGGAGGTGGCAGCAGTAGCAACGGCAACGGTAGCTACTACTCCTAGGACAGTTTTTCAGGATCCTGTAAGTATACGTTAGGGGGTTGAAGGAAAAAAAAAAAAAATAGCGGACAAGGGTAGTACCGAGCTACCGCCTTCAAAAGTTTCTCCCGGTATCTGTCCCAGTAACCAGGAGCGATATTTTACCAGAGGAAGCTACTGTCTGGTAGCGAAACCCAAAACCACTGTGAAATCAGCTTAAACCCTAACGGGGGGGCCTTCGTCCCTCCCTGGACCACTCCCCTTGCTCCGTCTTAAAGAAACACTCGAAACTAGGGTCGAAGTGGATTATCATTACGGATCTTAGTTGCATCGGGATACCTAGGTAAAACCTACCCGGTAGTTCCCTCCCTACACGGTGAACTTCCCGGGCTGCCTGGCACTTACGACACCCCAGGGCGCCACTAGGCGACCTCCTATCTCTCTCTCTCTCTCTCTCTCTCTCTCTTTCTCTGTGCTTAACAACAAAGAAGTTCTCGAAATCATGCAAATTTGACAAATCTTCCTACGCAACGTCTCCTGGTATATATTACGGCTATGTAGTATATATATATATATACCAACCTATATTTATATATTTAGAGTAACTACATGCTTCACGTCGCAAAATATTCCCAGCATCTTCCAAAAAGATTTTCACTGCTCCTCTCACCTTAATGGATCGTACTCGAGAATATGTAATATTGTAGCGAGTAGGAAGATACTAATAAGAATAAAAGGAGAGAGGAATAAAAAGGAAAAGAGAGAAATACACGATGGGATGAAAAAATCATCAATTATCCTTTACAACGGATCTATATGGTTATCTGCCTGAGATAAATTTTAATCTACCCTAAGATTATCGTATAATGATTTCTCTCGGCTGCTAATGACTATGTTAAATCGATGCACCCCTTCGACCTCTCCCGTACGTACTGAACCACATATCCGTATAGTCCGTTCAACCGTAACCTTTTACACATTGACCTCTCGAAGGTTTCAGCCATGACGAAATCTTATGCACGAGTGTTCTTTTTTTTTCTTTTTTCTTTTTTTTTTTCTTCTCCGAGTCTTCAAAAGTCGTCACGCAGTCAGGTGGGTCTCGTGTATGACGAGACGACGACTCCCTTGTATCGGGGTCTTTGTAAACGTCCCGAAGACTCGCAGGCAGTAAGCCAAGCATAAAATCATTTATCTCCGGGATAACCATGGAAGAATGACACTCTTTCTTCCGTCTTACATAGATTTAAAGTTTCTCTCCTTTTTCTTCTTCTTTTCTTTCTTTTCTCCGTCCTCCTCGGTCACCTTAGTTTTCCCTTTGCCCGTAGCTCCTTCCGAAGGCACCGTCCTCATAACTTATCTCTCGGTTAACGGCAGGAAAGTTGTACGCCATTCTTCGCTGGGGTCCAGGACTTTGGATGCTGTTGCAATCCATCAAGTCATCTCGTCGAGTCCGTCAGTCGCGCCTTGAAGATACTGCCTGTTCAAATTTCGCTTCACTTTTGTACTGCTTCTCTCTCTCTCTCTCTCTCTCTCTCTCTCTCTCTCTCTCTCTCTCTCTCTCTCTCTCTCTCTCTCTCTCTCTCTCTCTCTCTCTCTTTCTTGCACGTTATCCGTATATTAGAAAGAGCAGGACGCTCTTATGGGTATGCTGTAAGTATGAGAGAGAGAGAGAGAGAGAGAGAGAGAGGGAGTATGATATTTTTAGGATCGATATGGGATAACGACAGGTAGCAAGGAGAGGGGAGTGTGGGTCTGAAACGACCGTAGAGGGATATTAAAGTTATATGTGTTTTGCATAATACCTCTTTCTTGTTTAACAAAAAGAAAGTTAACTTTCTCTTTTTTTATCTGCTTCCTTAGCACAGACGCCGGTATCACGGATAACCCTTAACCCCGCTATCTTATATCCTTTGGAAAATTCAAACTTCTTTTTCCACTCACGTCCCTTCGATTCAACGCGAAAGCTTCTTCCCATCTGCTTCCCGCTCGCGGAAGATTGGACGTTCTTTGTGGTTCAATTGTTCGAGGAACACGGCGAAATGCCATTGGCCAGCTGCCAGTTGCGGCTAATGAAACTTAGGCAACTGGAATATAATTATGGACTGTTGTTGTGATTATGATAATCTTGAATCTTTTTTTTTTCTTTTTTCATCTCATCTTTACTGTATCGTAATATATATACAATATATATTTTTTAATTTTATTTTCTCACCTGGGTCTAGAATTTGGTAGCGGCTGTATGTGCGCGTGTCTATAGACACGTAAAATGGTCCAGGTAACGTAAAAGGCTGAATCGTTAAGAATGTAAACAGAAGTAGCTCGTTAATGGAAACCGCAGACATCCAAGGTATTGTCAAGAGCGATTAACCCAGTTCGAAACTAAAGGGGCTAAATGGCGAGGGAGTACGGCAGAAATCACGTACGGTCTTATCTGCATCCGAGCTTCCGGTTGCATAATTTCCCAGATAAATTTCAACGTGGGTACGAGATGTTCCTGGAATTAAAAAAAAGATATATATGTATATATATATATATACACACATATATATATCGAGAGCCACGTACAAAGCTTTCGTATAAGTATACTTGCACCTCGACGAAGGTCCGAAGTTGGTATTAGATTTCATCCTGAGGCTTTGGAACGTGTCTGACCCATTACGTGTTTCCCTGTCTGTCTGGCTGCTGGCTCTGGCGAAATCGCTAGAAAATGAGAAAAACACGTAAAACTCAACGCGAAGAAAAGAAGAAGAAAAAAAAGAAGTTTGGATTTTACGAGGTAAATTCTCGTCGAGTACTAGTTTAATCCTCAGGCGCCCATGAGAGTCTGGCCTAACGCCAACTGCAATTGAGAGAATTGAAAATAATTTTTACTCCGATGAATGCTGCGAAGATACATTTTTCCTTAATTATTAAAAAAAAAAAAAAATTCATATTCTCGTCCGATTGACCTGTCGTTTAAATAATTTTGTAGGAGAAAAAAAAGCGACTGCTTTTTCTCATTCAAAAGATAAACGTTCCAGAAATTCTTTGTGTATTTCCTCAAAATTCATCTTATCTTCAACGCGGCATGAACTTGAAACATTTTGGAAATTCCAGGCCTTAACATTTCGCCGAATCCTCTTACAGTGCCAGACTTAATCTGAAAAGCCGATAATTATAGCGTTTGGCATAACCTCAAAGGAGCACGGAAACCTTTATCCACGGAATAACGCACAGGATGTCTGCTGTGTACACGCTGGGCCGACTGGGATCTGTATTAGAAATTAATTTGCATTCGGATAGAAATAACAATGGGACCAGTTAGATTTGCGTTTTCGCCATAGGCATTAGGTCATATCGCATTATTCAGTATAAGGAAACATACCAATCCGAATTCTCTAGCAATTCGGGCTGCCAGACGTCTATACTTCGTTCGAGTTAATTCGAACGTTCCCAACCGTCAGCATGCTCAATCCCAAGAAAGTCCAGGAACGACGGAACGTGGAGTGGATGGACTGTGGATATGGATGAAGCGACCGTACAGTATTGAATTTTATAAAGGAATTGAAATGTTACCATATACGTACATATATGTATGGTTACATATATGGATCCTCATTTCACTTAACGTACGTGAGTCCTGAAGGAACAGCGACGTTAGACTTCGTCGAGGAGGTCTCTCTGTACTTCAAAGTCACTCAAGGTATATACAGAGTCTATGCGTTTAAGTATCCCTGAGAACAAGACTCAATGAATACCATATAGGATATCTGAAAACAAAGGCTTTGAGGTAAAGGAAGAATTTAAAAAAAAAAATTTTAATACTATACTGCAAGACAGTGAATCCCAGGTATGACGAGCAGCTGGTTGATGCGATTTAGATATATCCCAACGATTCTTTTTCTTCCTCATCTTTTTATTGGTATCAGGTGAGTAGTCGCGCGAGAGAGAGAGAGAGAGAGAGAGAGATAGCGAGAGAGTAATAGAGGGAGACAGGGGGCAGTGTAAACCTTTCAAAGGGATACCCGACGCGATGAAAGGCTTGGTCTGATACAATGGAAAAATGCGCACCGTGCTGCTGTGGGTCGCCGACGTGTTATTATCAAACAAAAGGGGAATGGCGTGCTGGAAAGTGTAATAAAAAAGTAAATAGAAACGAGCGAGCTTAAGGTATCATATACCTGACAATACAGAGATCAGAGAGCGGGGGAGCCAAAGGCCATGGCTCGACTTGGTGTCATTGTCTTCCGCGCGAAGCGCTGCTGGCCCGTAGCGCGGCGCTGAGTACGTCGCGTCTAGAGTCTTGCATATTGTATAGTCTATGGCCTTTGGACGGCACAGGCGTTACGGAGAGCGCGCGCGATTCACGACCGAAAGGTTGGAGGTTCGCGCCCAGCTTCCAGCGGCATTCACCAATTGACCATTCATATGAAAACTTAAGTGAGTATTTATACGGATTTCGGCCCAATACTGTTCGGATTCGGTGTATAAACTTTGTAGGTCCCCTCACGCTGAGTTGAAAAGGCCCGTCTCGCAAGGTACATCGCCATCTATTGTCGAACTTCCGAACTTGATTATTAGGACCAGTTACTGGCACATGTCCCCCATTGGGGATACAACCATAAGGAAAGGAAGGAAGGAGAGAGCGCGTGGGACGCTTCGCACGTGCATATCCACCTCGACGCTTCCTTCTAGAAGAAAAATTCGCTGTACCACGTCACTTCCCGTTAAATTTTCGAAGAGACCACGTCGACCCGAGTGACTCAGCCACGAAGGACACCTGTACAATTATTGCATTTAACATAGATCCGCACCGAGTACACCAGCGCGGACTCCGCTTTGACGCGGACGGGGCGACGCGTAGCGGCGGTTAATCGAACCTATCGAAAATATCAGCTGTGCAGCGTACATGCTAAATTTATATCGGTTATTTATTTCTTTATTTATTTTTTTTTTTAGTATTTATTTTACACGGATCCTCGCTTACTTTGTCTTTCTCTCTCTCCGTTCTCTGCACTGTATAATATATATATATATATATATATATATATATATATTAGCTGTATCCATTTGCCATACCCAAACGAAATTTTCACGTTGACGTGTGCTCGTCCGGTTCGTCAAATTCCTCACAAATGGGGAAATACGTAGACGGAAGCGGCCCAACGTGAAATACTCGAATGCCCTCGGGATTCTGCATCGACGCAGCGTATCCCAGCGCCCTGTATACATATACCCTTTGTCCCTCGTGCTTCTCGCACGGTCAATACGTTTACTTCTCCAATCATTTTATTGGATCCACATACCGACCCGTGATTTCCTGCCTGCCGCGTATCGTCCTACGCTAATTAATTAACCCCCGTAGCACCGATTGCCTAACCTACAAAATTAGACGAGCGACGAGTCCCACCCAATTATGCCCGGTCGCCGCGAAGCACAGCCGGAAGTCAAGAAGCAGATAGAAATGGAAAGATGGTCTTGCAGGAACGATCGCGCCCGCCATACGGCGACCCTAACTAGATCGGTGTAAAGATAGGGCGTCCTCAGGCGTCCTCAGGCGTCTTCGGCCGTCTTCGGTCTTACCAAGCCGAGGATTACCCGTGGGAGAGTCCCACACGGGGCACACACCGGAACAGACTTCCCTCCATCCTTGTACCCCCTAACCCCTGAAAACTTAAAAGTCCCGTCACAGAACGGAAGTACAGCGCAGCTGAAGATTGCCAAGGAGGCCAAGGGTCGACGGCTACCGTCGTCCTCTTGGCATTAGTCGTATCCCAGTCGAAAAAGACAACGGCCTACCCGTCCCGCACCTCCACTCCACCCCTCGACCACCCCACCTCCTACCCTCGTTACCCACCCAGATTCTATCCGTATAAAAAAAATTACGTAACTACACACGCGAACGTGCCCTCGTTCGCGGGAACAAGTGGATGTTTTTTTTTTCGAAAAAATAAAAAAAAATAATCCACCCTCGGCTACTCCTGCCTAAACCTAATTATATAAAATACAATACACCCTGCGTCTGAGCTTTACCACACGACCTGTACCACTCAGGCCCCTCACTCCTTACACACATATGTACACGTAATACACTTGAGACTTTTCCCACACTCGAGAAAGTATAAATATTTATCTCTTTCGTCCACCCTCGCGAAGGTTCCCCCGCCGCGTCTCATGGTACTTGCATGCACAATGTCTCGTAACACCTACCGTAAGAATATCCCTGCCGGCCTCTGCGCCAGTAGGAGATTACGGTAGATCCCGACTAATTGGCGATACGGACACGCGAGCTTCGTCACAATTTTACCAGAGGTCCTTCGTGCATACTCAATGGAGGGGGGCTCACTCATTATGAATCCAGAATAAAATGAATACCAAACGGTGATATCTAAAGAAAAATATAATAATTGTCCGTAATTGGATGAAGTATAAAATTAAGCTTGTAAATCCTTGATTCGCTCTAATTGCATCGTGCACGTTACACCGGTCGGTTTAACGGGCTGGGATTAGCAAAGGCAGAATGTCAATTGTACGCCGTGTTTATCGGGGGCTATAGGTTACGTACCGTCGGGTTGTGGTATCTCTGCCAGGAGCTGCCGGGGATTGGTTCTGTGGATAAATACGTATATATGTATGTGCATATATATTTGAATGCGGCAAGAAACCAATGGACGCCCCTCCCGCCCCCCCTATCAAAGCCCAAGTATACCCAGTGTGTATCTCATCAAAGAAGCAGGTCTGAATCCTCTCATTGGGAATCTCGGGTGCGCAGTGCTGCCACACGGCTAGACTTTGAACTTGCAAGCAGCAGGCTGCTTCGTGAGAATACTTAACGGCAGAATCGGCGCATATGGGATATTTCCCCACCTGTGCTCGTCAAAAGGCACTAATCGTGCCTTCATCGGATTTACCGAGAAGTGGTGCCGCGGTCGACCGATAAACGTCCTTACGCTACCCCTCTGATTAGGTATAGGGTGTTTCTAATGAATTCCCTAGTCTGGCTAGAGGTCTAATCATTTGCATTCAGGGTTCGGTCGCTTTGTATTATATCATATATATATATATATATATATTTATACGTTTGACGTTACTTATCCGTAGGAAGCATAGAGGCATCCTTGTGAGAATTATAGTGAGTCTCATTATGGGGTATGTATTTTTTCTATACGGGGTGTATGTTTTGGTTTTTTTTTTTTTTAAATAAAGAGTTCATACGTTTTGGTTACGACAGTCGAGCGTTGATTTTTCTTTGGTTTTATTGGGGAAAAAAAAATTTTTTTTTTATTGTTCTACCTGGTCATTTCGATTGGACAGTGGTTTTCGCACTCGCCACTCGATTACCATGCAAATTCTGTAGGGAGTTGCTGTTAATGTCTATCGGGTGGGCTTTAGTTTAAGCTGTAAGTGATATTAGTGTATAATTTTGATTACGTATAAATTCGTTTTTTTTTCCTTTCATTTTTGACGCGTCATGAATTAACGGGATTCGCCCACGTCACTTTTAGTTATTTCGTATCTTTCTCTTTTTTTTTTTTTTTTCCGGCTCTGGCTTATATTGGAACTTCCTGGCGCGCACGATGGCCATCTGCTTTTACGGCTACTAAAAAAAAAAAGAAGTGCCGGTCCCGGGAAAAAGGTCTTACGATACTTTAAGAGAGTCTCCTCGTGAACGGAAGAAAGTGTCATACCGAAAATAACCTGGGATATATCCGGGATTAACCGCGAAAATGGGACCGGCCCCCCCCCCCTTTCTTCTGTAGGTCAACTTTTTTTATTCCCTTTTTTTTCACTCTCTTCACCTCTTTCACGTTAATTTCTACAGTACGTTCGACGTAATCACGGCAAGAGGGGCCTCCTAATGGGTTCGGTGGTATAACAGACAATTCGAGATAAAATTCAGAATTTCTTGTATATGTCAGAAATGTTTCAATTAATTAGGTTTTATAAGAAAAATGTGGAAATTTTCGTTTAATCCCTGTATAACCTGTGCCTTCCCTATTAATATTATGATTATCGTCACCGAACCTCCTTAAGGATAAATGCTGCTTGCCGTAAATCATAATAATAGGGGTGAATGCGATAGGGGTTTCCGGGTGAAATTCCCCGAATGTCTATGACGTATAGTCGAATTAGGGACGGGGGTAGATGTAGAGATGGAAAAAAGTGATTAAAAAAATGGCCTACCATAGTCCACGACGATTGGCTTTTTTTTGGAGGGAAAAAATAAAAAAAAATCTACCCTCGTATTTACGCGAATGACAAGCAGGCAAAAGTTTTTTTTTTTTTCTCGAAAACAACCCTTGGAAAAGTCATCGCTGTCGCGTATCGTAAATCAAAAGTTTATAGCATTCCAGATGAGATTCCCCAACTACAGTCTGTTTCAATCGTAAATGTCCCGAATCAGCGTGTTACCGCCATGAGCCAGAGAAACGTCTAGAAACGCCTGAAGTCTATCCCCTCGCAGTCTATCGGCGAGGCGATCGAATTATTTACCAACAAATTCAATTTCACGATCGCGCCCGAATACGTATGTAAAATGTATAAATGTTCTAGAACGTCGAATCGATCGTGCGAATTTGTTAATCGAAAAAGAGAAAAATGAAGAAAAAGGTTTATTAATATAGAAATTAAATTTCACCGTAGCCCCCGTTCGATCGGCGATAATCATAAATCGAACTTACCTAGGAGGTAATGAAAATTTCATAATTAACGCAAACCCATTACATCGCGTTAAACTTCCACATACTGTCGTCAGTTATGGTTCGCGCGTGGGAATCCCCGCGTAACGGGAATATTAATGCAGGTAACAATGTCGAAAATGCGCGAGCACGAATCGTCCCTGTGGCCCAATAAATGCCGAGAACCTCACCCCTCGCTGTGCAAACGACACCATAATCTGGTCCATATAATGGGAAAAAAAAAGAAAAAAAAAAAAAAAAAAAAAAAAAAAAAAAAAAAAAAAAAAAAAAAAAAAAAAAAAAAATGTAATACCAACCTAGAAAGCACCAACGGTCGCGCGCAGTATTACCACAGCTGTATCAGTAAAAAATCTTTACCGTCCGTGCGTACACCTACCCGTTCGACGTCGCTGTCCGCCATGCTTTTCTGTGCTACGTGAAATTGAGTAAGAGTAAAAAAAAAGCAACGCATACAAAAAAAAAAGAGAAGAAAATTCGCGGAAAACCTGACGGTTCTACGAAAAGACAAAGATCAGTCTGACAAGGGTATAGCCATAACAAAAATTTATCTCAGTTCGTTAACTGGATTTCTCTTTCTTTTTCGCTCATTTTCCTTGACCTCGTTCGCTCTCCCATGCTGTTTATTTATTTATTACGTCATATGGATTCAATTTTGGTACCACCGACCGGCAGTTCGCTCCGACCGATTGGAACAGACACCGTGAGCTTAGGCTCCGTTTGCACGCTGTACATATCGAGATTAAGCTACGGCGACTTGTGCGTAGGCATTGCGGAGCCTTGAAAATCAATATTTCTTTGCGGACTCGTAACGCTCGAGGTTAAGTTCGGCGGAGTATAGGTCTCCTCCCCGTCTTTGGTCGTGTCGCCATCCGCGAAGCCGGGCAAAGTTTTTAATTTCGTACGGTAATGGCGAGCCCGCAGCCAGATATTCTTTATTGCGGCCTTCTGGCTCCTGTGAACTTTCCCAAACTTTCCGTAGCGATCCACCCACGTGTATATACGTATATACCGTCCGCAACGATATATCGTATATATGTATATAGCTCGAACGAAGGTGGAAAACTAGAAGGAAGCTTAAGGAGTAGTGCCTATATAACCTATAAGCTCTGACGCAGTAAGTAAATGCGAACTATACCGCGAGTAATAAAGGTGCGCTCGCAATCCCAAAGGAAAAGGGCTTAATTTCGATTAATATCCAACTTCCGGGGCCGAAAGGTGGTTAAGCTGGATGGGAAGTGTCTGGAGTAGTCGAGTTGTCTCGTACCTGTAAGAGTTTCCGGTTTAAGTTGGCAATTGTGAAAAGTGCGCGATTTTTTTTTTTTTTTTTTTTTTTTTTTTTTTTTTTTTTTTTTTTTTTTTTTTTTTTTTTATTATTTTAACTTTTGCTTATAGTCCGTCTTGGAGAATGTCAATTTCCGGTTAGACAGACTTTGTTTGGTTTAATTACGTAAGCTTCGTATGCCATAGTTTTTCAGCGTCTCCACGTGTGACCTGAGCGCTCGTTTTTGCAAGAGGAAAAAAGAGAGAGAGAGAGAGAGAGAGTCCAAGTTCAGACTATCGGACGAAGAAAGGACTTGCTGAACCAAGAAAATTAGTATTTTCCCGCTTGGGCAGGCGCAAGCCGAGTCTCCACGTAACGACATACGCAAGAGGGATAAAAAGGAGAAAATCAACCCTCCTGTATGAGCAACAACAATTGTTTACCTTTCGTAACGATAACGTTGTTCGTTCGAGTCCAAAAGCTGCTTTGTCGCTTCTCACAATACCTTCTGTTGCTTTTATGCGAACAAAACCGAACCTTGATATCTCTCAACGCCAAACACATACCTGTACCTTCTTTTTTTTTCTTTTTTTTTCCTTTTTTTTTTTTTTTTCTTGCCGTCACCTTATTCCCTTTCACGTTCTTACTTTCCGCGCCGTCCCGTCCATCTCCGGTGCTCCACTTGGAAGCTGGCAATTGGAAATGTAATTGAATTTCGGCTTTTTTTTTTTTTTTTTTTTTTTTGAAT
>NW_014333313.1:240533-253950 GCF_000341935.2 Cephus cinctus
TTTTTTTTTTTTTTTTTTTTTTTTACACCGAATCAAACCCAGAGACACTTAGGATTTATAGGTTAGGTTTACCTATGCTTGTCTCTTTATGATATTTCTTCTTCGCGCCCGCATATACTTGATAATCCACTTGGTACTGTCTTGGCACGGTGTGATTATGGCTTTTGTTTATTTTTAATTCGTCTTATCGGTTTTCCACGCACTCGATTGCTCGCTTGCTTTCGGATCGGGAGGGAATCGTCCCCGCGTTCACGTAGCGACGACGCCAACTTCAGACCGAAGCGCTGGGCTGGATCCCATCGAGTTTCACGTGCGCCCTGAAGTTGGACGCGACTTTGAAGGCGAATCGAGAAGACAGTAAAATTTCCATATCGCCATAGTAAACGTAGCAGCCCTGATGGGTGCTGAATTTCTTTGTTTATTTCTGCATATTCCCCTCCACCTTTTTATAGGTTACGTACACGTTTTACGATTGACTGCAGTTCTTAGCCCTTTATACGGAATATTTCTCGAGGCGATTTCGCCGGACAATTGTATTTAACTTTTCCTACTTTTTCATGCTGTCGACTCGTGAGATTGTTATTCCGTATCCAATATATATATCACCTTTATGGATTCGTTGGAAAACTTGTCTACGTGGCTGGTTTATTTAATGGCACACGTTGTACTACCACCAATTCGATTTCCGGGCCACTTTCTCCCTTGGGTACGAGAGGAACGAAGAAAGCCTTATAAAAGAAATGATTACCAAACTCAAATGCACCACGGGGGATGATGCCCTCGCGTGGGCTTTCCTGTCGACTTGTTATTCGGTAAACAAGCCAATGGCTGTCACGCGTCCATAGATATTTTTATTTTTCAATTTTTCTAACGGATACACAAAATACAATTCATGCAAAATACAAATACATACAAAATTCCTACAAAATACATGTGGCCTCGTCTTTATACCTATTTTTCAAGGTTTTCTCTAATTTTTTTTTTTTTTTTTTTTTTTTTTTTTTTTCATACGTGATACTTCGACGATTCCTCTACCCGCGTATTCGGCTGTTTTTTTTTTCTTCGTGTAAATAAATACTAGCCGATAAAGTGGCGGGAAATACGAATTCTCTCTAAAAGCATAGCAAAAAAAGGTATCATTCATACTCCACAGCCAAGGACTCCGCTGGTCGATCAATGAAAATTGCATTTGCCTCGTAACTATTTTCACCGCGTTCCTCGTGGAAACCGGTCAGGGTCGTTCTGATGGGAGTGAAATAAAAAGAGAAGCAAGAGAAGAAAACAAGAAAGCGCAAAGTGTTGCTTCAATGGAGGTAACGCTCGAACGGGCTGTTGGCTACCACGAAAATGTGCTATAGAGGAGAGAGAAAAGAGAGACATTAGCGCCACCTATCGGATAAGGGTTGGAACTAATCGTTACCCAGGGTAAATTTTTCATAGGGATAATTTTCCAAAAATACGTAAAACAATCCATAATAATGATCAACTTTGAAAAACATTAATCTGTCTATAAATAATATACAGTTCGTTACGATCCCATAGTAGTCGGCTGTGGGGTTATAATTATTCTCATTTGCGCGTATCACGTGTACGATAAAGGCAGGTACACAGGTAACGACTTGAATTATCGGAAACGTACTTTCGCACATAAATTATATACAGGTAATTGCGCACGCAGCCTATGACGAAAACCCATAAACGATCAGCCGAGAGAATTGCCAACAATGAGACTTCCTTTTCAAGTTTAACCTCGTCTTTGTAATTAACGTTATTATTATTATTGCTGTTGTCGTTATTATATACCCAATAATATACACAGGTTCCGTTAAGAAGTTCCAATCCGGCAGATTGTATTGACCAGTAGCAGATACCAGGCTCACTCGTAATCGTATTTACTGCTGGTTAATCTCAACGTGTCCGAAGTCGCCTGCAAGTGGCTCGGGGAGAATATATTTTTGTAAAATTGTCTTTCGCTCTTTTACAAAGTTTCCTCCCCGGTGAAATGACATTGGGCGAAGAACAATCGACGCTCCGGATGGGGTCGGTGCCATAGGGGATGCTAACCCCGAAGTCAGCGCTTAAACTTCCCGTGGACTTTGGGTCCTGACTCCTGGAGACGCCGCCGCCGCCGCCGCCGCCGCTCCTCATCCCGATTTATCCTGTCAGCCCGATAAAATAAATTACCGAGTAATAATGCCTGGAAGTCCTCGCGACAGGAAAACCACCGCCCCCCCGCCCCGGGATCCCTTCAAGTGCTACCCTCATTTTGCAGGCTACTCAATGTCGCTAATGTAGAAGCATAATTTAATAAGAAAGAAAGAGAGAGAGGCCCTCTGATCGTTTTATGTAATTTTCATAATGCTCGACATGCTTCCTGTCTGGCTCAAAGTCCTACGGGAAAGCTCAGTGTTATTTAAGAGATTATATTAATATGGTCCAGACGTCGCATGGCCGACTCACGAGATTAATTTTCTATCGGGGTGTCATCTCCTTACGAGTTCACCGTACACGGTAGTCCCCTCGTTCTAGAAATCTCGTTACACGGCTGTAAGCGTATCTAACGATATGTTAGCCACGTTTCACGGCACTTAACTGCCCACTGGCCACGACGAGGCTTACCTGCGTATGCCAATCTACAACACGATCTACGTATATTTACAGCCTGCAGGGCTCTGTAGTCCTGCGCGAAGCGCGTGCAGCCCGTACGCACTTGTACATTCAATGAGAAAAATAAATCAGACAGACCGTCGCACGCGCTGACGTCCTGCGAGTTCAACTACCTTCGTTAGTCGACCGAGCAGCGGATGGGATCGATTGATTATTAATTAAAGGAGATCGATTCGCAGATAAAATTTCATTTTTTATAATGTCACGTGTCGGGGATCTGGAAAATTTATTGCAGTCACTTTTTATTTTGTAATCAGCCGGTTTCTTTTCGTCCGGTTGAATAACGGGCGACATCTGCTGTGTGTTGTTCGAAGTTATAGGCGAAAGACAGTCCCGGGGTAGTACGCTTCTCTACGTCTTCTCGGTGTAGGGTAGGGACGGTTTTACCTATTGGTTATACATATAATGTTATAGGATTCTGCGCGCCTGATGAATGCCTTCTGGCATTAAGGCGAACCCGCAGTGGCTAACGACCGCGAACGAACAATGAATATGACCTTAACTTTGGCTCTGTCTTCGGTATTCGACCGGGTAGTCTTGTTCCTCTAAGACTTTGCCAGAACTATTCAAACTCGAATACTGCCTTTCGCTCCCTCAAGACTTAATGACTCTGGCCTCTTAGAGAATACACTAATTACCAAGCAAAGTGTGCCGCGTCGCTCCTACGTATTTTAACCGTTGCGCCTCCTTCCTTCGCGAGGGCGGCAAAGCATTGTGCTTGTCTCTGCCCTGTCGAGATATTACACCAAGGAGGCACTCGGTGCTCTACGTCAACTCGTTGGACCCCTCCTCAGAGCAATTTCCTAATGGAGCATAACGAGTAGAAAACCGTTCTGGAAAAGTTGATGAGTCTCCAACAAATGAGGGATGGTCACTCGAGTCATTTCCTGAATCCTCTTTCCTTTTAGTGTTTCCGGCCAATGTCTTCAATTCCGCTCAGTCGTATTTAGTAGTGTCGTTCCTCTCCAGTGTCTTTTCAAGGCTTTCAATATTTACTGCTTCGTGATTATCTGTATTACAAAGCATAATATTCGTTGGGTTAAATTTATGTGTATTAGAAGATTTCAAGAGGATGCTTATTATGTCATTAATTCTTGGTACTTGGCGATACAGTCTATAGGCTCTGTGTAGTAAGTTGGTATAATACGTAATGTAATACTCGGGACGATCAAAGTTAATGCATACTGCAGACTCGCACGTAACTACGGCATCTCGATGAATGAATGAAAACCAGTCTTGCGAGTTGTTGCCTCTCGGTAAAAGGGAGAAAAATAAAAGATACTCTTCTAGTTGCGACCGACCAAGCGTGGCAAGAGGCCTCTGACTTTGAATTATCAGATTTCAAAGAGACGCTGCCTCGCTCCTCTAATCCAAGTACGTAGTGATCACTTGACTGTCAATGTTGCCGTCGTGTTGCGACTCGACTGCGAAAGGCGCCATCTAGATCATTTAACAGCCTTTGCACGTCGATTCAAATTTGCCGCCACTAACTTTCGGGTATAAAATTGCAGAGTGAGAGTACTTTTCATTCTCTTGGATTTTCTTTATCGTCTTTTGTATTTGTAATTTTATCATATGCGTCGTTAGTGCTTTCAAAGTTCCCGGCCTCTCCGCAGGCCACAGACAACGGCGAAGCGCTGGCGACTGGGTTTAAAATGGCGGCGCTCGCTCGGTTACGGGACCGAAGGCTCTCTTCGCGGCAGAAGTCTTTACGCGTTATAATAAAAGTTAATCGAAAATCGTGGGAGTGTTCGTTCACGAAGTTTTTAGTCTATTGTTCGTGGTGCGTGGTTGAATGCCATGACGAATTTGTAAATACTTTGTATTCGGATAAAAGACAGTGCTCACCCAGTGGTCTATACGACAACCAAAAATGTAACGTACCAATGAATTACGTCTTTTCCTTATTTTACTTTCTCTTTTGATCGATGCCCAAGATACACTTAGTTTGTATATAAAGCTCAAGCATTTACTCGGTGATACGTAAATATTTAACGGAAAAAGCTTGGCAAGTTCATTACGAGATGGAAAAGCAACTTTTACCCGGGAAATAAACACGGCGCGGGTTGCAAAGAAAAATAATACTCTAATTACTTTAACTCGACTCGGAAGGATCCAGCCTTTACCAGGTAATACATTCGTGCAATTATCATAATTGTAAATTATCAAAGACAGCATGGGAGTAAGAAGCTGTGAGACCGGTTGGCAACGTCCGATTATTTGTTAGTCTGGTTGTCTCGTCGGTTGGTTGTCTAGCTTAGGTTATAGTACCCTTAGGCCTCATTATTCCAGCTATCCGAGAGACACGAACTGCTTACCATTGATAAACCGGATGCGTATTCACTCTTACGGCATGGCGTCCTTTTTTTAATGCTTTACGCAACTGCGCTATTTCAACACCCTTAATTAGAAATACCGTGGACTCTCCTTTATAAATAAAATTACCTTATACCAATTGAAATACAGCGGCAAGACTTCCGAGCGGCAAAAAGTATCGTGCGATTCCCTTTCGTACTGTTTTTATTATTACGTAATCATACTCTTCCCACCAATTTCATTCGTTTAAACTGATATCAACATTCCAACTGCAAACTATACGTATCTATCAGCTACTTCTGGCCACCTAGCAGCTGTACAAAAATACCTTCCTAACGAACAATCTTGATAATTGAATTTTTCATATACAACATATCTTTAACCACTTTATTCCTTCACATTTTCACCTTGCCAGACTCCCACGTGACTTTGTTCTCCGATATCATCAATTTCTGCTCTGTAAAAGTATCATGGACTTCGTGGAAACGTAGCTTGACGTCTACTACGTAACTTTCTTCAAGCGTTTCTAGCTAAAAGACCCTCTACAAAGTAGACATATCTATTTACCTATAGTTTGCTATCTAGATAGTTTCCCATCAGCGGAGGATGCACCATACGAGCTGTACGATATGCAATGCAAATGCGGGAATTTCACAGGACCTTCCCTTTGTCAGCATGAAATACCGGGGCGTCCTTTACGGACCGTTTTACAGCCGAGTAGCAATTTCTCTTCCATTGAAAATCCGTCGGGCGGTCCTCGTCGATCCAACGGGCGTGACAAGAACGTGCTAAGCCATTCGACATTGCCAATGTCACGGGAGTACGTCTGCCTGCGCGTCGTCCAACGACGTCGATTCTAAAAACATCGCTGATTGCCTTTCATTTATTTTTCAAACCGTCCTCTTGTTTCTTAACCTCATTTGTGTTGTGGAACGATCGATTGAATTAATCGAGTTAATTTAAACCTGCCACGACTCGATAACCCAAGTCACTCTAGAATTCACGGTTTTCAGCTCCAACAGTCGAGAATACGCTTTAATCCCATACGGAAAGATGTCCAAGTGGGCGAAAGGTCACCCAAATGACGTATATACGTGACACCCGTGTCAGACGTCACGACAACTTATCCTAGGGACTTTTGGTGACAGCTTGGTTTAATCCCGTGTTTCTTTGGGACGTGAGCAGAGCTTAATCGCCCTACCGCCGTATAAGAGGTTATGTTGATATGTCCCTTTACATACGCGAATCCTCGCGTAGTACGTGACTTTAGAATGTCAGCGAAAATCTACACGATTTTACGAATACGGGACGCTTTAATTTGTTCCTAATTACACGAGTTACCATACCTCGGCACTGTTATCTGTACATAACCAAGTTATATACCAGACTGGTAGGTTGTACATACAGAGACACTCATTACACGAGACAAGGGTGAAAATTGTTAAAGGAATTTTCGCCTTAAATATTTAAAATAGTATCTCTATAGATATACTTCTTTTCTCTCTTGTTAACAAAAGTGAATCTGACCTCCCCCTCTCCTCCCGTCAGGATAATATAAATATTCTTACAAAAAAAAACTCACCAACGCACAGAATAAATTTTACAACCACCATCGGGAGGAGCATATTGATCACAATAATACTTAAAGCCGAAGAGTGTTCCGAATAAAGGTGGAAATAAGCAGATGAAAGTCCTTACCCATAAAATTTATAAAACGCCTGTCTATCCGATAAATGGTCCATGCTCGAGACGCTAGAGTATCGTAAAGTTAGGATTTAAGCACGAATTTCTAGGTTAGTTTAAGGGTGTAAATGTTTAGGGGAAGAACGTCAAAGATCGTACGGGAAAATACAAGGGTCCCCGTAAGGGAATTACATGGCGATATAAACGTGCGAAATTTGTACTATCCGTGCCAAAGACATTTCGCTACCTCAGCGCCATCTACAACCGAGTCCATCGACCGAGAGACATTTGAATTTTCGAAAAAAGCTATAAAAATGTTTTTCTCATCGATCCCTCTTCTCTGTCCTTGTCCGATGGGTTGTTCCAGGAATAAAAAAAGACAAAAACAGAGAACCGCTTATTACTCCGCCTCTTGGCAGAGAGAGCGAGAGAGAGAGAGACAGACAGATATGTCCTGGAAACGGGACGGAGCCATTAATAGCGACCGTTAGACGTCGTAGCCATCGTCAAAGAGACTTCAAGTTCTTCCACATTCTTTCCAAGCGACATTTAAACGACCTGCTCTGAACCTTCTGGCAAATGGCGCGCTTACAATTGCTACTCGCGGTGCTGAACAATTCTAAGGAAAATATTTTCACAGGAACTCACCGGCCGTAGACCGTCGTCTTATCTACAGTTTAATACGTTATATGTTTGCAGTATACACATATAGCGTAACGTATCTCGGCTATCGCTGTATACCTGCAATGACTTGAACAATATTAATAATTGCAGGCTCCAATTAAAAGCAGACTACGTTAATGGCTACTGACAGTGATAAACCTGAAGATTATTATTATTATACGATAATATCCATAAACACGCTACAAGCTCATCGGCGTTATAGAATAATAAAACTGACAGGGGGGTTCAACGCGGTGAGCAATAATAGAGAAATAATTGCTTGCAAAACTGCACGGTTCGATGTCCGTAAAATGAGGTTATCCGATTTAATCGTACGACGAGCCGATACAATGTCAATTAACGTTAGAACAGTAATTAATACCTGCATATCTTGTTTTATGTTACAGCCGACGGCGAGCAGTCCTTCAGAGTCAGGCCGACGAACAATTCGGTTCTGGAAGGCGGCAAAGTGGTGATAGACTGCGAAGTCAATAATCGTATGGGGATCGTTCAGTGGGTCAAAGATGGCTTTGCCTACGTCATACAGCCAAGTTAGTACACAACTTCTTGTAATATCTATATAATAACAAACACCTTTCCCACCGTCCACGCGCAGCTCCACTGGTATCAGCAGAACAATGCTAACGTCCTATTGTCCCATTGCAGACGGTGAGATCGTCGGCCATCCCAGATTCAGATTGGTCGGCGACCAGAATTCCGGTGTCTATAAATTGAGAATCACGGATGCCTCTCTGACCGACGATGGAGAATATCAGTGCCAAGTTGGGCCCTATTTGCGGGCCAAGCCAATTCGTGCCAACGCCCATCTCACCGTTATCTGTGAGTACCGTATGGAACGAACCTTTTACGTTATACCTATACATACACACATATATATATTAATATATGTAGGTTACAATTTATACAGGACTCCAAGAAGTACGTACAGACGTATGTACGCAGTAATGGCTGAAACTCGTCGGCCGCGGTTGGAACCAACCGTTCCAATTAACGTACGGCGTTATAGCGACTAGTTGATAAAGTTTAAGGGACGAAAGGAGGCCGTTGAATCCTGAGGAAAATTTCAGCTCGGATTTATACGCTAAACACTGATCAGTTGACTGAGCCAGTTGCCGAATGGATAAAGGGGATAGTAATTTCTTGACGTGCAATGATGATACCACCCCCAGCCTCCCGGTACAAGGGTGGATCGATATTGGAATTAACATGGACAGCTTTGGAGTTTCCTTGGTGCGCCGGTATTCATCGATAATCATATGCGAGCTCGTACGAGGCTGGAGGGATTTTGGGAAGGGCAAGGAGTCTAAGAGAATGGATTACCTACCCTAGCCTAATGACGTCACACTGATTTACCTAATTTCAAACTTCACCCTATCTCGGACGCCAACTACCCTCTAGCGATGAGCGGTATCGATTTCTGCGTGCTCCTCTACCGGTAGCGGCTGAACGAAGTTAACTAAATTTACCAACAACCTTCGACATAATCGTAACGTCAGTTCGAGGGTGTCGCAATGGATGGACCATGGAACGTTAACGTGTATGCGGATGAGATGCAAGTCGCGGTTGTCGGATTCCCGACGGTCCTCTTCGTCGAGGCGCAACCCGCTGGTATGCGGCTTTAATATTTTAACCAAAACGGCCAGGGCTGCCTGTCTCGTGGGTGCGATACCATCGCCCTTCGTATATGCACTGGTTGGTTAGCAGCCTCCTAGTTACGGCGGAAAAGCATAGTACGAATAAAGTACTCTAGTAGGTACTTGCGAGCAACAGTATCCTAGTTATATCACACGGCGTTCAGGCTCTCTGGCTGGAATGACCCTCCATAACCTCGTTTCAGTCAGCCGCTTTCATTCTTTGGCCAAAATATTTGATACTACGGTATATATACTGTATTAACGTGGGTAGGCACTGTAAATAGTACGGTTTGTAGCTTTATATCATAGTCGAATTGTACTTTAACCCATTCTGGTGCTGTTTGCCAAATGACGCTGGGAGAACATTTATTTATTTTTTTCTTTACCGAGTGTATTGTGATCTTTTTGTTTTTCATTACTGTTACAAGGGTAGATTGAATGTTTTTTTTTTGTCAACTGCAATTAACACGCATGGCACGTAGTGTCCCAAACTTCATTGACTCAATCAAATTTTGGGAATGTTTCAGGGCTTTTAACCGGAATACCTTAGAGACCTGCGGTTTCCTGCCGAATATATTCCTCCGGGTAGAGAAGACGAGTCAAGCTACCCGGTTGCTTCCTAATGTCGTTCCTCCCATGACGTCTGACAAGCATCCGTACCAAATAGCACGATGTACCAGCCAGCTCCATATCTCCTGCCACCCCTGTCTTAACATCTACCTGTGCTCCTGTACCTATGTAACTACAAGGCACGTGGCGAACGTACAAAATAAATAAAGCTAAAGGAAAAGAGAAATGAAGTAAAGTGACAGGAGAAAATGTCGTGGCGGTAGCTGACACCATTGGAATTGAAAAATTTCTTGGTTATACATGCGACAAGGAGACAAGAATATAAGACTCGCGCGGAGATAGTGAAAGAGAGAGAAAAAAGTTCATCGTCTTCGATAACCGAGGAATTTTTATTACCTAATTATATTAAATTCATCATGCAGAACAAATAATTACTTTTTTATTGTCAAGCATTTTACCAGATGCTCAAACATGGAAAACATACGGTAAAACGTATGAGTATACTAGTGTAATATAATGTATTCCTAGAAAGTCCAGATCTCGAATTGAATAAAATACGTATAGGTTATCTAACATAGTGCAAGGAGTAATACGTATGTCAGGTTAGAGGTGGATGCCATGTTTCTTCGATCCTGCTTTTATTTTCCAAAGAATACCAAAAGACGTAGCATCATCCTCTCTGTTACACGTACTCCAGTGAGTCTTTCTCCTTTGTGTCGTGTTATACTTTGCTTTCTTATTTTTTTTTTTTTTTTTTAATACCCCTTCACTCGGAAAGCTCTTCTTGTGCATCGATACGTGCATTGCTACGTTGCATCTATTTGTATGCACTGGCATAGTAGCTATTCTCTTCTGTCGAAGGAGCCGACCTGCATATACTGCACTTTCTTTATTCCACTACCCTACGCAGATCCCTAGACTTATATATACATTATACATACCTTAGGAATCTTTCCAGAAATACTTTTCCTTTGGACTGCCCACATATCTTACCCTCTTCGGTATATATTTTATATACGTATAATATATATACACACACGTCATTGTATACTGATACCATCGGCAGGATGGAAGCGATGCAATATCGTCAAGACGTGAAAATATTCCTAACACGTAGACGGGCAGGAGCCATGTTTTTTTATATCCCCTTACGAGCGTTAAATCGAACGAGGAATCGAATTCTGGAAAACGAGGGCTAAATCTAAGAAAATCTTAACGTTTCGATGATTCCTGAATCACGGGCACATGCCCGCCACTCATTTCCTCGTTGTACATAAATATTTACTATTTGGACCTTCCGCCCGATTCTCTTCTACGATACCGGAATTTGCATTTGTACCTGTGCACTGCTACCAACTTTGCTCAAATTCGTGCATACGATCGGTTGGTCTTGTTTGCGTTCTTGTTATCATACGTTATGATACCCGTGCTTGCTATCGATAAACATACGTCGTACCTCGTTACATTGCTATTTGCACTTTCAATCTAGTTTATGGAATCAGTTGACATCACGTACTTTACTTCCGCTATCATTCTATAAGTGATTCTGATGTTTCAGTTTGTTTCCTTTAAATCCGCCATATTATCGTATCCGGTGCTGCCACCTTGCGTCTATCGCACGAAACACAACGTCAGAGGTAAATATATTTTTAAGGATACGTGTAAAAATTATTTTCCGCCTACGCTAACGTGGGTCTCTGGTGCACTCGTAATTACGTTACACACACTGGGACCCGTTTTCGTAATTTCTCCTACGAGTCAATCTGCCACGAGCAAAGTAAAGGATTTCGTATTTTGTCGCGTCGACCGGAGGTGCGCGCGCATCGCAGGGCCAACGGTACCTGCAGCCGAAGCTCTGACGTCACGGCAAACAATTTCCGACCAGGCGGAGTGGCGCTCTTTTAAGCTCTTATCCATCAGAGCCCGGGAGTGAACAAGAGTACGAGAGTGAGAGAGGTTCGGAACCCCCGGAGAGAAGGGTGATTGAGTGAAAAGCGCGAAAGAAAGCCAGAGAGAGTGTTAGAGACTCTCTCTCACTCTTTCTGGATGATGTATGAAAATTCGATAAAAGTATTATAACGCTACCTCGACATTCTATACGCGATACAGGTACGTCCAGTTGTCGGTAGGTTAGGTACGTCGTAAAGAATATATATATATATATATATACACATATACTGTATCTGAATGATCATCAGACGTATCCTGACGGTTGACGCAAATAACAATTAGAATTGTATCGGATAAAACAAACGACTGGCATTTGACGAACAGCGTACCACCGGCTTAACGCGGAACGTCAAGTACAAACACGTTTTGGTGGATTCTGACTGTACGGTTAACACGGCGAAACTTGCCTGGGGAAATGGATATTTCCCTTTGCTCGAATACTATTTGAAATTGGCAATGTTTTGCTATCGATACACTGACATTCTGTTGACGCTTGTAAACAGCTGGTATTCCGATGACGAACGACAGTTAGATTTACGTTATCTGCTTGGGACACGCGGTTTTGGCTTCGACTAGGATTTCGCGTGAAATTCATGCGGCGTGACGTCACCGCGCTTAAATCGAACGGACAATTACTCAGGATCCGCCGATTGACCGAGGATAAGGTAAAAGATTGAAAATTTGACAAATTACGTAAAAATACGATCGCGTTAGGTTGGATGAAGAATTTCTTTTTTTTTTCTTGAATCCTCTATCTACCACGCGTAAATTACGTTAGATGCACGCGCTGTGTGTAAACGCTTTTTTATATGTTGGTTATGTCGGGCTATGGAGTGTATATATGTATATAACGTATATACAGAACTTTTCATACGTGATACGCCTTAGGCCAGCGAAACAGCTTTGTTGGCTGACAACTAACGCTCGTGCCGTTAACGTTTTACGAGAGCAGACGTTCTTCTGGCAAGGGTGAAACTACCCTTCGGAGGTTCGTACCTGCTGTGGCTATGGATGACGCGTTCACTTTTCTTCTTTAGAACTTATATCTGTCCAACAGTTGTTTTTATGATATTCGTACGTGGCTCAGTTAGGTTAGGTACTCGAATAGTAGGATCACTGAAAAAATTCATGCAATTTTATGGATCCGTAGAGGTTGGGTTCAGATTTTTTTTTTTCGATTTTTACACGTTTACCGAGATTGACGAAGGTGTGATTTAAATTAATTTTTTTTTTTTCGTATAAACAACAATTTTTTTACCGCGCTCGTGTACAATTTCGAAATCTTGATTAAGAATCCCTGGCAGATCTTGGCTCGGGTTGTACTTTGTCAATTATAAAAGAATTAAATAGAAGAGATTGAAATCATCCACCCGGGGTCCTAACCTCCCCCCAAATATTGGCTTTTCTTTTTTTTTTCCTTTTTGTTTACCCCTACTTTCGAACAGGGATTCGAGGGATGAAAATCGAGATTTCTGTATAGCCTAGCTATAGGGTTTAGTTTTCATGGTATGATTTTTTTTTTGTTTCTCAAGACGTTTCTGATATGTCGAATACGTCGATGCGTACTACCCTTTAAGAGCCTTAAGCTTCTTCGATCTAGCCACCCTCGATTTTAACGTCCTCGGGGTAAACAGTCGTTTCTACCGGGTTTCGATTTCCACCAGCGGCTGGATTCTCCCTTGATGCAACTGGTTTTTGGTTTCACCCATTTTTACGTGAAGCACCCAAGCGTCTACCTGCTATTCGCCCTAACGTCGAGATTCACTGTGGAAATTTTGCCAGGGTCTTTTTTTTACATTAAAGGAAAATTCAATTCTCTTTCGCCCTCCTTTCTCTTTCTTTCTCTCTCACATATCAACGACAGCAACGCCATCTGTGCGACTGTCTCTGTCTAAATCTCAGAGTCACCCCCC
>NW_014333313.1:254118-257056 GCF_000341935.2 Cephus cinctus
GAAGCTTTGCCTTATCGTTCAAACTTTTAATTCCACTGCGATATTCCTTAAGGCTATATCGACGCGCGCGATTATCCCTGGAAACCTCATCGAGGCGAAAATTCGTGGTAAACGTCAAAATTGTAACTCGATCACGTTTCGACGAAATTAAAAAATAATTAGATACACTCGTAACGATTTTTACTTAAAACACGAAAAAAAATGCTTGCCGCCGTCAAAAAATTAGCAAAAGTTGTTGTATATTAAAATAATAACAATTTTGCCATTAGCGTATTGCATAGCGAAATAAAGTGAACCGTATCGTCTGGCAATACGTGCTTTTACCCAAGACAGAAAATTTTTGAAAAAAAAAAAAATCCAAAAGTCCACTTTTATCTATTACACTCGCGTCGATAAGAAGATATTCTGTTTGAGTTTCGAATAATTTTTTTTCAAAAGAACAACTTACACTGGAACAATCTTCAAGACGGGTTGACTCTCACGTGTAATAGTAACGTCCTACAACATTTTATTTCCTTGGAAACTTTTAAAGGTTTCACTTTACCTGCTTTCCCTCCTGCGCTTGCTTTTACAGCTATCCATACGTATCCCATACCTATCTCTATCAGATTCTCTTGATATACTTTTTGGAAAGTTACATAGAAAGAAAGTGTCGCAGGATGAGATTTAAAAAGGAGGAAAATACTTGAGCTATATACTGTGACGGGATTATTGGACTCAAGGCGACTCCAGCTACCGATTCGGATAAGGTTCTCGCTTTCCGGTCCCTTCGAGTGGCCACCCTGATCAGGAGTTACGTTCTGGGATTGATTGGTGCAGTTACGCCGATGCTGTAGGACGATTTTTTATTCTTGAGTCGAGGTCCTCGAAGCTGCCTCTGAGAGATAGTCTCGAACCAGGTTGCCCGGCAGAGGGGAGGACCCGACGGAGACGTCTCCGCGGACCGGCAGAGGTCCGGGTGAGAAACCGACGCCCCGCTGGAGAGTGGCGAAGGGCTGTGGAGCGGGCGGAGGTAGGAGTTTTGATACGGTTAAGGACAGGGGGAGATCCCCTGACCTGGGCTGAGGATGCGGTGCCCAGCTGTCGCCCGATGACCTGGGGAAGCGGCCGTGGACGATCTCCAAGAGTCACGTACCGATTTAGTTTAAAGGGACGACTCGAGGGAAAGTATAAGAGTTATCAGCTATATGGATGTCGGCCAATCAGAATGATTAGTACTCGGATTTGCCTAGTGTCAAAGTCAGTCTGTCTTGGGACACCGATCGGGGTGCCTCGAGCCACCGGGGCTGTTTATAGCTTTTCCATACGGTATAGAAAGTTATCGCTCGTGTGGTTCTCGCAATATCGAGAAAATCCTCTAGATTCTCTGCGTGGGTTTCGTAAGTGCAGTGCCCAGCCACGTGTCCCCTGGACGCAGTTCTCGGCCTTCACGGATCAGCCGAACCAGCTCCGGCGAGCACTCTCAATTTATTAATTGCCAGAGGGATTTCGATTTCCCAGCTCCGACTCGTTCTGCCACGTTCTCGTCCGACCGCCCTCCGTTTCCGGGACTGTTTACCCGTCGCTTCCTGCGAGCCTCTCCGCCCGAACCCAGCAGCCCGAGCGGCCGCGCATTTCCGTAACCGTTCGCCTCGGCTCGTGCATCCAGGTGCGTTTGCCGATTTTACGCGAGCCCAAAGATCCACAGGATCCGTTAAGCTGCCGTCTCTTCCGATAGGCTCCCGTCAGAGCTCCCGTTGTCCCAGTTCAACTCCCAGGCTGCCGGGGAGAAAGAATTAGCTGGCGACCCCCTGGCACGCGGACGCATTCACGAAGGCCCGAAGGTGACGTAGGCTAGTTCTCGGATTTTCGTTATCGGTCTCCAGTTAAGAAAACACGTTACAATATATATACACACACAATATAAGGCTCAAATATATTTCTAAAGATATCGACAAAGCATTCTGAAATATCGTATTTCTTGAACAAATGATAATTAATTGGCATCTCCCCCTCTTCCTCCTCTCTTCACATATCTATACGAATACACACTTCCGCTTCCACAAACGATTTTAAGTCTTCAAAGCCTCTATAATTGAAAAACACACGTTTCACCTGTACTCGAATAACGAGTCGATGAAGCCAATTCGTCGGCTTATTGTCCGAGTCTAATTAGTTGAGTGGGGTATTTGATGATGCGTAGTATAGTGTGTACGTACCATATATATCATCAAAATTGTAACGAATAATTCATTTCGAATCTCTCATGCGAAATTTCAATCTTTGAGTCTCGAATGCTTTCAATCAACCACTATTCGCCTGTTACACGAAAGCGTCGGGACGCCGTACTTGAATTTAACCTCCAACGAGTGAGTCATGGCTGAAGCAGCTTTTCATCTGCTTCCGTCTATCTCAGTTGGAATATCCTCCTTTTAAAAATATATTTCCTCGATGCACGTCGTCCCGTCCACTGCGCCGTCGAAACAGACGAGCGTTTCTGTATGTCGCGAACAAAAAAACAAAAAAAAATAAAAAACGCAGTCATCCGACAAATTGTATATAATAAGAACGAAGGAAGTAAGACGTCGGTACCGAAGAGATGTGAATTTACGAATGGCAGCCATTTTTACAAATGTCACAATAATGACGTCTCCCTTTCATCCAAGCGACGTCCTGATTTTTATTATCTACGATACCGACGCTGAAAATCCACTGGAGCATATATCATCCATTTCACGATGTCTGTCGTGAACTCGAGTAGGTCGAAGCGTCGCGACGCAGTAATATAAAAAATAAATAAATATATATATATATATATATATACACGTATACATATAACCTGTCACTGTAGCTTGTTAAGCGATTTTGGCAAAAAAAATGTGAAAAAAATTTTCAATAATCAATATTTCTGATCAATCATTCAAAATCGCTCAAGATCATCCGAGATCGTTTTTATCAG
>NW_014333313.1:258054-258869 GCF_000341935.2 Cephus cinctus
CCCACTTCCCCACCTTCCTTTCATCCAGTTACCCAGAACCCATTGTCGTGGCTTTATGTAATATATAAGGAGGAACTAAGCGCCATACAGCTCTTGCCTTATTATAACGAACAGGGTATAATATTATGGATAGCCCTTGGTAGGTGTGGTAGCTACCCTTATATACATATGTACGTAGAGGACGAACGACGAGATAGGAGCCGAAACCATTAACTAAACGTCTTTCCTTTCGGGGAGTGTGCTCGGTCTAGCGTGTAGATCCCGATACTGCACGAATTCACCAAACTCCCTTGTACCATGCGAACCATGGGACTAAAAGTAATACAGCGAGTCCCTCCGATGGGATCTAACCTAAAATTAGTAATCTCGTTCTTCCTGTGAAAACCGATAGATACCCATTAGATGCTGTAGTGAAATTACTATGGCAATAATATAGGACGGAGTTACCCCTCTAGTGTAATACGACGAATTATCATGGAGTTACCTACCTAGGTAGTTTAACGAT
Source organism: Cephus cinctus (assembly GCF_000341935.2). Lineage (NCBI taxonomy): Eukaryota > Metazoa > Arthropoda > Insecta > Hymenoptera > Cephidae > Cephus > Cephus cinctus. Next base: position 258,560 of record NW_014333313.1, read on the forward strand.
CATAGGTATAGTTTTAGTCAAGTATTTTCTTTTTAGCGAAATAGTATATACCTACCTGTACGTTGACTAAAGATTTGTCGTTGGGACTGTATACACGTATCTTGGTAGATAGGTTTTGCCAAAGTCTGATATTACGTTTGAAAGTGACTTGTGGTAAAAATTAAAGGTTAGGTACGTAGCTAGTTACGTATTTGAATATATATATATATATACAACACGTAATAGCTAGGGGTAAATTCTATACGGTTGGCAAGCTGCTGGTAATAAATTTCTCATCCCCCATATACCAGACTGTTAGAAAAGGGGGGGG
>NW_014333313.1:259012-270863 GCF_000341935.2 Cephus cinctus
TTTAAAAGGGGGGGGGGGGGGCTAGTAGTATAGAGCACAGTGGTGGCGAAGAGTCGCGGTAGCAATTTTCATCCCGACGGGGTGGGGTGGGGGAGGGAGGGCGTCGTGGTCTGAGGTTGTTCCGTCCTGGCATTTCTTGAAAATAGGAAGAGACACCAGTTGGATTTTCCGTAACGGGAAACGTGAAAATAAGTAACTCGTCTAGTGGTATAGTTGGGGAGTCGCCTCGGTGACCTCTACTCGATTTTCCAGCCTCCGACGACGTAGATCGACTTCAGACTCGGAGTCGGAGGAGATTGAGGTTCTTCGGCTGCCACGGGGATGAGACTCGAAGTCGCGTACGAGGATAACCCGGAGTAAGGAAAATTTTCTCAGCATGCGAGTCGCGTATCAGGGACCGACGTGACTCGCCTGCGGGTCTTTATATCGTGAAAGGACCATGCCACCCCCTCCCGGCTCACCCCCCCCCCACACCGATGTCGCGGACTTCAAGCTCCGATAATACATTCGCCCTGTAAGAGAAAAAGGAAACATTTTCCCGTTCTCCTTGTACATCGACGACGACGACGAAGAAGAAATGTGACTGGCGGGGATTTGAACTTCGCGCCAATTTATATAAAACTTACGTGATTCGTTGATTCTCAACAGACTGTACCGTGTAGAGGTAGTTTACGGTATTACGGTTATACACACTTCCACGACTATCTTCTGACAGTTACTTTTTGTCCGAGACTGTTTATTACGTTGGCAACTCCTCCTTGTGCTTTGTTTACTTCCACGTTAGAACAACCTTTTCCCTGCTGGGTATTATACTGTCATGGCGGTCTCTGCTTCCGTCGCTTACGTAACGCTCGCTTCGCCCACGTGCTTGTATAACTGTATCTACAGACTGGGATATTACTCAGAATGTACGAAGTGAGAGATACGAAATAAATAAAAGAGAAGAGACTATCGTCATTAGTAATTGACATGAAAGATGTCGAGAGAACAACGTCGACGTGGGTTTTTAGTGTAGTTCGAGAAAAACTTGCTCGCCCACGCTGTTTCCGATGTCTCTTCTCTCGTCCGTATATTTCTCCGTATCGTTTTCTATTCTCCATTACCGTCGGTGCTAACGGGCTTTGGCTTAAAAACTCAATGGCGACTAAATCGTTTTACCTACTGAATGGCGTGGAAATAATGGTAACTCGATACACGACGGACATTTGCTTAGACACGTCCAGACGGGCGGCCATCTTTGACTTTGGCATCCTACGTCACGACGCTCGACAAAGGACTACGTAAGTCGTTGATACTATACACACAGCTGGACTTCGTTTTCACGACTCCAGTCAAGTGTGAACTACGTCAAGGGTGAACTGAGTTTCTACGTCGCTCCGGTTGACGCTCAAGCCTCGAGACCTTAACTACGTCACGACATCTCAGTGCCCGCGGCTTGTCCTCAACCACCCTCCCAGTCCTCCCTCTCAGAGCTTTGACACTTTTTTTTTCCTCTCTCTCTCACTCAACTACCACCCCCGGCATCTCCTGGTAGAGAAAGACGAGGACATTAACGCGAGTAAAGATTTCACTCGACGGCACCACGTCGAGTAGGCAAGATGGCGCGAATTCCAGGTAGTCCTACAGACTAACGAAGTCGGATAAGAAAAAATTAATAAAAAAAAAGGAAGTCACTAAAAATTCAGTTAACGTAATATTCTTATTGGTTAACTTACCACGGGTGAAATTAATTATAACCAAGGAAACCTTGATGCATACAACGTTTATGCATCGGCAAAATTACGCGATGACTTTTCCAAGTAAATGTTACCCGTCGACAATATTTTACCGTACCCTGTAACACGGACTTCTAGACGAGTCCAAATCTAAATCCATAGATATTCGAGCTTACGCCATAGGTATACTCTACTGTATTAGATAGTAATGGTGTAGGTATAAGACCTGGCAGTAGCCCGGGCTTAGGTTTCAAGCGTCTCCTCGCTTCAGCGACTATTTACTCTCGTGGGAGGCGTTCTACGACGGAGGGTTGCCGACGAGGACGATCCCGTAAGGCGGAGAGGGAGTTACGGGGTGTCGGGAGTGACACAGGGCATTGCGAAGCGATAGAGAAGAGTGAGACGGTAGACTGGATAGAAGCGGGAGCTAACCGGAGCGAGAAAGCGGGGGGGTACCAGGGCCACGCAAACAAGGCTCTTGCCCCGAGGAGCACCTAGATAATTGAGAAATTCGCCCGCAGCCTACCGTTCATCCTTCTCTCGAACCCTTTGATTGCGAGACTCGGCTGAATGCCATTGCTAACTGCACGTACTATAGATAAGGTACGTGCCAGTCAAACTATCCAGTCAGCCACTCAGCTAGTAGATATAACAGTGCGTACACTGGCGTATCTAACCTCTACTTGGTACCCGTTGCAACGCGTATATATACATATATATTTGTATATAGTAGTTAGTACGATCGTTTTGGAAAGAGTAAACGTGCAAATAAAGCAGAACCTTTATGAATCGTGCCACTGAACTCTTTTTTTTTTGCTTTTGTACCGTTTGCCAGGACCTTTTACCCCAGGGGTATCATGCACCTTGCTTTTTTTTCCGCTAGAATTCATAGCCGCATTTTTACCTACCGTCGCGGTTAGACGCTTCCAGAGATTGCCGTCAGGCGTCGCACCAGTCGTTTCGGGCTTGGAATTTTCCTCGAAGGTACGAACGCTTCTCGACGATACTTGAGTGTTTTTCTGTGAATGAGCAATTTCGCGTGACAAAGGTCAAAGAGAGGTTGGTCGGGTCAAGCTACTCAATAAATGGCGGACGCTGCTAGGAGTGGCTGATATCATCGGATCGATATATAACCTGCCTTCATTTCTGGTGACACGCTGGATCGGCCATTCGAGGACTTTAGCCTCGAAGAATCGTCCCAGCGATTGCCTGCTGTCTCAGCGCAGTTACGATACTTTTCGAGCGGAGCTGCCGGACGTGAACAGCGTATAAGGGACGAATCACTTTTCTTGAAAAATAATAACGATTAACAATTTTCAAGTGCAGTTTCGACGGAAGTACATGACGTGAACCACTCTGGGTGTTATTTTAAAAATACATTGTATATTGACGAAGGACTCTTGTTACTCGGTTTCGGCACGTTAATCAAATCACTACTATTCGCATATGTTACTCAAGCTCGACTTGCAAATACGGAATTCTCATATCATCTTTCACTTCCACATCATAAAGCTCTCTTCTCAAATTTGTCCTCCTCACTCTCAGATTTCCTTTCATGAGTGCACTCCTTTAGGTATTTTCCATCTCACTCTCTCTCTCGCTTTATTTTTATTTACCACCCTCTGCATTGAATTGCTCGAGAAAATTGGATGCGCACACACGTTATTCCCACGGCATGTATACATGCGTATATGTAATTTCGTATATATTTTTATGAACCTCGACTCTAAAAGATATTTCTACCCTGCATCGACAAAAGCAAAAGTATTAATACCATCGCCAACGTTAAAGATGCAGTTACCAACTGCACGTGGTACGAGTGTTTACAATTCTGTGAGGATTACCAATGCAGGTAAAATAGAAAATAATAATAATAAAAAAATGTCTATCTTCACCAGATATAACTTTTAAATAAATCGCTTCATAGTCGCTTTTCACTCGAATTTGGCACCAGTTTATTTTCACATGATTCCTAACCTATCTCTGCCACTCGACAGTATATATATATATACGAATCGATTTTTCACAGGATTTCGTTAATTCCTTCGCAGCCAGCGACGCGATTCGAGTCGTGCGATAATACTGAATTATTGTCGACATTTACCACGGTATTATTCCTATGTTCAACTGGCTTCGATACCTGCCCGCGTAACCACCCTATTCCCATACACTCGACGTATATACGAATCGACACGAAACGCCAGAAATTTCGAGACAGCCTTTACGAAGTGCAACCGCTTCTCTCAATAACCCAAGTGCAGTGAATAATGCACGTAGTGCACACGAGTAATGGTGCATTAACATTGCACAAGTGGACGTGCGTGTGTGCATGCACTTATGGGTATAGAATGCATAGGTATATATATATATATATATATATATATCATGCAGATACATATCCATAAGAAGACCTCGAATAACCCACATACGCGAACAATGCAGAATAATGCAGGTTGCATTTTTCCAGCAGGACTTTTGACGTCCAATGAAATTTTTAAAACGATACCTTGAATAATTCTTACGTCATTTCCAGGTATTCCACACGCGAATGCCGCAGGCTTTACTTTTACGTGCGTTTCGATGCCAGAAAACAATTTGCCTGCTTATGGCCGTGACATGGCTTTTGTGGCTATTTATTTTGTCTAACAAAATTTGTTTATCCAACTTTTAACGCTGTTCCGTATCGACTGGTCACGTGTGATCCTTGATCAGCGGAACTACCGTTGCCTCGATAATCATTAACCCGTGTGAGGATAAATTGATATGGCCCGTTGAATAGGTTCTGGCACAATTGGTGCTTTGGCCGCGAGTGGCTTATGAATTTTCATTGGCCCGTTTTTGAAACGTCTAGTCGCCAATTTTTGCGTGCGGATAACGCTATATGCTGTGTATACCTGTCGAGTGAGATTTATGCACTCTTTTTGTCTACCCTAAAGGCAAAGGCCACAGATGAATTTTTTACCCGAAATCAAAATTTTTTTGGTAATCGCAGTCTCGATGATTTTATACAATTTTTTTTTTATTTTAACTTTTGGACTTTTTTTTTGGTCGTGCACCCTTTTGTACTGTCTCCTTCATTTTCGTCTTCCGGGCACGTTCGTCCTGTCAACATTTTCCCGGGTATCCCTTAATTCTACTTAACACTTACTTGATCCAGATATATATATACATACATGTATATAACTATACCCATCTACCTTAACCCACAAGACTCGCCATTCCTAATGAAATCCTCGAGCGAAACAGCTCCTGCAAAGAAGGGTCTGTAATTTGCACAGCGTCCCGACGTGCCCCAGTGAGTGTCAAATGCTGGGAAAAAGTTCTTACGAGTCACGTCCGTCACGTTCATTGGTACCTACGAAAGGAAGCCATTTTACTAGCTGACTCATATATACATATATACTATATATATATATATATATATGTATATATACAGGGTGTACCGAAACCACCTGACCCGGTGGGTATGGCTGTGTTCGGGAGGCTTCACTGATCACGAAAATGACCTTCTTTTTGTCCGGAAGGTCATAGTTTTTAAATGGGAGCAGATCCAAGTTGACCAATCAGAGGGAGGCGTCAAGAGAAACGTAGGCACCTGCGAACTCTGAGTTTTCTTTCCTCGCTTTTGTTTCTCGGTGTCTTCGGGCAGGATGACGTCAGCCGAAGACATGCCTATTGGAAACAAGAAACAAGCCACCGGGAAACAAAAGCGAGGGAAGAAAACTCAGAGTTCGCAGGTGCCTACGTTTCTCTTGACGACTCTCTCTGATTGGTCAACTTTGACCTGCTCCCATTTAAAAACTATGACCTTCCGGACAAAAAGAAGGTCATTTTCATGATCAGTGAAGCCTCCCGAACACCGCCATACCCACCGGGTCAGGTAGTTTCGGAACACCCTGTATATATGTATATGTACATCCATACTCATTTAGAGAATGATTCGCCGCTTCGTAGTAACAATGCTACCGATGACAATCAGCGCGTCGCGACGCATTCGTCGTGGTTTTTCACTAAAAGAAATCTGTGATTTCTGATTAAAAAAATATTTTGAGAAAAAAAATAAAAATTATCCCTCAAAATGACACACTCGGTAACGCGCGAGTAAATGGTCCAGTTGCTCGGAAGTAATAACGTGTCACCCTGTATACTACGTTCGCACCATTGTGCCCTCATGGTACCCGTAATAGGTGGCGTGTTCTCAAATCGGATAAGTGACGTCGTTGGATCGTGTACTGTAAGACGCTCGACGTTGCCTATCGACGCTTCCAAGCTGCTTTCAGTCGCTATCTGAGTTTCGTGCGTGTAAGAGTTTAACGAAAGGGAAACATTTGTATTTCATATAGGAAACCACTCAAAAGTACTGTATAGCGATACCACGTGCGCGTATGCTTATATGTACAAGCAACGGTTATACGTGGAATTTTTCGTGCATAACCTTAAAGTTGGGTACAGTATTTTCATAAGTGGAAGGCTGCTATCAATTTTACGTACGATGAGCATGCATTACCATATTTATGTCGATACCCTTTATCGCTGCTCACCCTGTGGATATTACGTATGGATGCGTAGGTGGGAAACTTTTTGGATTGGAGAGGATGGGAGGGGGGGGGTGCACTGATAAAAATAAAAAATATACAGTGTTGATAAAAAAAAAAAACATATAACAGGCAAAATTGATACTCGTGTAGGTTATAAAAATTCGGCCATGTTTTCGTGTATTTTACGTCTAAATTCACCTAACCTCTCAATACTTAACCCCGAACGCTTCAAGAAATTCAAAGTACAGGCATACTTGAAGTGTCCAGTAAAAATAGTACAGTCGCTGTAAAAAAACAGCTGTAGCCCCTAAGCTCAACAAGGCTTCCGGTTAACGGACCTTTGTCTTTCTTCGAACGGAAACTACCGAGTTTTCCCGAAGAAAGAATGACTTTTTTTTTATGGCTTTTGGAACACCAAAGATTTATACGGTACACAATAGATATGCTTTTGGTCCAGTATCCTCCTTCATGGTTATCCCAAAGCTCGTCGAGATCCGCGATCCATAGGTTCCCATTGTCCTTTTGCGAAATCCGTAAGATTTATTTATCACCCCATCTGCGTCAGGATCAGTCGATTTATTTGAGATAAATTTAATCCCTGTGGAGTTATAAAAATTTTATAGAATTTTTTATCCCATTACGTATAGGTTATTGCGTAAGATTTAATTTATAGAACTTTAACCCGTTACCCATAGGTCATGTGCAGAATTTGATTCGCCGTAGAAAATAAAAGGCCAAGGCTCCGGGTATACTTTCTGTCGTCCCATTTACCGTGGATCTTCGTACCCAATCCCCTTTCGTTCGATCGGCGCCACTGAATCCGGAAAATATTTTTCCCTCCCGGAAAAACCAATCTCGTCCATGGCTTCGAAAAGCTGTATACGTATTCTTTGACAAATGGGAAACAATACACGTTGCACGCTGTTTTATAAATATTCCATACTTGTCCTACGCGCGGGGCCAAATCGGTTTCTGCGTCCACGTGCATCCTGATAATCTATAGGGTGACCGCGAATCTTACAACCGTCCACAGGTTTCACGTCCCTAATCGTAAAGTCTCTCCCTTATAAGGGATATGCCTGCACGACGAATTTATCGTCGGGCCGAGTGCGTCCGTCTGAGGATCGTTGGCGCGTGAATATTAAGGCAAGGGAGAGTTACCGTAACTCAGGAGAACCCTTGCCATCAGTCTGTACACTTTTTTTCAACCCATTCGCCCCTCCCTTTCCTTCCCTTCTCCACGCTTCGCTACTACGCCACTAGAAACATTTCAGCTTCCTACTCGAAACAGACGGTACATACGATTTTTGCATTTAATAAAAAGCGAACTCGCTCCGGGCACTGATTTCAGACAGAAAAATTTTTTATTTTGATTTATTTTTTTTTTTAATCTTTTTTCATCTTTTTTTCTTTTATCTGCTTACACCAATTTTACGTACGTTCAAATTTTCCTCGCGACGTTGTCATTCGTACTTTTCTCGTGCTTTAACCTGATTTCGTGTTTACGCCGAAGAACCAACGCGTGACGGCCCTGAATTTCTTTTATGGGTTTTTTGTACCGTGATACACCCATTACTCAAACCACGCAAGATTATCTTGGCTGGGATGTGTCTTTTGGCGACGCTGTAAATTTACGTAATGCCTGAGTACGTATGTAAATACTTATGTGTACCTGTGTATATCTGACTTTATGGGGTCGGTTAGATTTACGAGTCTTCCCTTGAAGGTAAAATTGTTACGCGAGTCGACTATAGCGTGTACGATGTTCTTCTTTTTTTTATTTTTCTCTAAATTTTCGTCGCCGCACTTATCTTTTTGACAATTTCCTTAAATCCGAAATTTATGGAAAATTGAAAAAATCGATTTAGCTTCCTGCTTTTCGGAGAAATTTTTTACTCGTGACGTTATTGTTGTTATTATTATGCTATTTTACTAGTATATTATTACGTAAGATTCTTATAGTATTTTTCGTTTTATCTTTTTTTTTTCTTTCCTTCTCGCAACACTGACGGCACAATACGTATCGAACGCTTGGAACATGTATACTCTACTGTGCTTCTCTTTGCGACAACTGTACCAATTTCCGCGAAGCCCTAAGAAACTTCTCGGCGCTCGAGATCCAGAACTGCTCTAGTATAGAAATTCCGATGAACCGTACAGCCGGAAAAAAGTTATATACGTATATAATGCGTAGCTGGAATTCTTACGCGTGTTTTAAAATTGTATGGTTATTCCTTGAATGTAAAAAAAAAGGAAAGAATGAGAAGACACGAAATGTCTCTCGGTAGACGCGTTCTTAATTCTTACCCGTTCGCCCAATTACCCGGAGCGCCCTGGACTTAATGACTTTTAACGGGGCTGCAAATTTATTTAATTAAAAGCCACCCTCGCCGCAGTGGCACACCCGATGAAAAATGACAAAGGGGCTAAATATAAAAAAAAAAGATTTCGCGGGCAACTTCATAACCATAGGAATTATTGTGGTAGTTTGAAAAAAAAGAAAAAAGCCGCATCTCGTATATACGTGAATTAATTAAATTATCCTTAGAAATAAATGACGTCACATAATACAGTAAAAAAAAAAAGGTAAAAATTTCCGAGGTGGCAAAATAAAAAAAAAAGTAATAATTTTAATAACAATAAAATCAATTTCCCAAGTAAGAAAGAGTCGTCGCGACGCCCGGCGTCGATTTCTTTTATCTGCGTTAAGGGTTGTCGCGCATGGGGGTACGTGTTCGTAACGCGATATAAGGTTACACCTACTATAGGAGCGGAATAAAATTCAGAAGGGTTGAAAATTCAAGGGAACAGTTAACCACGGAATAAGCGACGCCGAGCGTCGAGACGCGGACTCCTTGCAGATAACAATGGTATCGCGACGAGATGGAAAATACAGCATCCATTATTTCCCTAAATGCTCACCCTCTCGGTTCACATCTGTCTTTTGGCTTTATCGTCCAAATATTAACTGTAATCAGAACGTCGAGAGATCGAGATAATTTCGGGAGATATATGATACTAAGATGGCTTTGCCGATGTATATATATATATATTTCCTTAGCAATCTCATCCAAAAGCCTTAATGACGACGATCGAAATCTCACGTGACTCATTGACAATTCTAAATACGAATTCAGCTCTCGACGTGCATCCCCAAAGTCTTATTACCTTAAAAGGCTAACTGAACACGTACAGAGTCAAAGTGCATAATGAAATAGGAAAAGAAAAGAAAAAAAAAAAAAAAGAAAAAAGGTAATAAAAGATTTCCCCTAGTCGAACCTCAATAAAAATCCTTAACGACCTACTGGGGCTTCAATCTAATTTGCAGGTATAAGGCTTTTAATCCAGCCACCGAAGTCGTCAGTTTACGCGAGACTTTTATTATCTTCGAACTCGAGGATACGGAAGACTTTGGCTTTAGGCACTGTTCGAAATTCCCGCGCGTTCTAAAATTTTATATCCACCTTTGCCCCATTCAATTTACTTATTCCAAATGGATCCAGCAAGATTTTTCACTTTCGATCGTACCAATCCCTATGCTATTTTCGTATATACCATGTATGAATATATCCGCACACGTGTACCCTTCACTTACGTGGTGCAAATTGTTAAACTAGTTTTCAAACCCTGTATGGCTTTTCGACCCGATTAACCTTATTCATTGGAAAGCTTGCATACGTTCGAATTCGCCAGCAGAATGTTTGCTGCGACGGATATGAAAATTGCGTAACATTGGTATTACGTCATTATGGCCTAGTAACAATGGCAAGTGGAAAAGCGAGAGAGAGAGAGAGAGAGAGAGAAAGAAAACGAGTTCGATGGACCTTGAGGATAGAAATATACGGCTTTTAAGGTTATACAAAGAAAGAGAATAAAGAGGGCTTGGGGGGGGGGGGGGGGAGAAAAAAAAAAAAAAAAAAAAAAGTACAAGGAATTTCGACGACAAAAAAAAAACCCCAAGGAAAAGGGGCACGTACCGAAAATAGAAATGTGACCAAAGGATAAAAATAAGGGTAGGTAAAAACCTCCCTTGCATTGCTCCATATATACACTGACTTTCCTTACCCAATTTTCTCTCTCACTCTCGATACCATTTCATCCCCCAATCGAAAGAGTAGCTCGTACAACGGATTCCGGCCTGACCAAGTAGCCGCTAAATCCATAGAACATTTTTCACCGCAAGTAAAGTACCGGGCGGCTTATTCGAACTCATTAATTTAAAGTGCATTTTCATTTAAGTAGAAATAAATGTGATTTCACGTATTTCCTGCGCCCTTAACATTTTACCCGTTTAATCCCTATTATCCGTGAATAGGATAAAAAAAAAAAAACAAAAAAAAAACGAGTTTCTCGATGTCTTGTAAAAAATATGTGTGAAATTTTGTAATTATTTTTTTTTTAATTCTCCCTATTTCGTCTTGTCAAATTACATGCTACATGTTCGTAGCAATAGCCCGATTTACGTGACTATTCGCAAAACACATATCCTTCCTATTGCTAATTATCCCGTATGGATATTTCAACGTATTACAATCAGGGTAACGATTCAGGATTTAATCCACATAGTGAAAGCAAGGGAAACAATGTGTAGCATTACGATAGGCGTAACGTATATGCGCCTATATATGTATATAATAGAAATACGATATCTGCCAAAAGAGCGTATTTACATTAGGGTGTGCACACACCGAGCCATTATGTTCTCACCCTACGGCCACACTACATAGAGTCGGGTACGGATAACTCTGGTTCTCGGTAACGTAAATCGAAGTAAAATTTACTTTGTGAAAAGCAGCCGTCATTGCCGATACACTCGACTGACCCATAGAATGCCACAGCCACTAGTTACGATATGCGTTCAGGGATCTCGAGAGCGTCCATACCGACTGAGTGGATGAGTGACGCACTCGTCCTACAGCCTTGTATTACTAACTTCCTGTACACGTAGCCCGGAGTCTGGCAATTTTTCAAGAAATTGAAATAAGCAGGAACGGTCTATGTTAATGGGAATTTGCTACGGTCGAGGTACCGAGAGTTCGGATTCATTAGCATAACGCTCGATTCCACGTGCATTAAAGCTCTCTCGCGCCTATCGACAAATTCATATTCTCCCGAGTCACCCTTTGGGCGTCATCGCGGGAGAGTGCTTTGCAACTCACGAGGATATTGCAATATTCTTTATTGATTTTTTTTAGTTATCTTTTTTTTTTTTGTATTTTTTATCTCGACTTTGTTTCTTTGGCTTGTCGAATTTTTTTTTTTTTTTCAAATCTTTCACACAAATTGTTCTTTTCGTTTCAGCGCCGCCGGTCAAGGTGGAAATCAGCAGCCATCCGAACCAGGCGAAAATCGAGGCGAAGATAGGACAGTCGCATACACTGGAATGCGCAGTGAGATTTGCCAAGCCAGCAGCGTCCATTGTTTGGTATCGTGGAAATGTCCAAATAAAAGGTGGCGATACGTCCATCACGCCAATCTCCATTGAGGACGGTAAGTAGCTGTCTGTTGGACCGGAAGTGGAAATGTTATAGTGACGTCATTAGCGTTCTCGTTAATCGCGAAACGGCTTGGTACGATACGCTAAGGGAAAATACGATC
>NW_014333313.1:270936-271217 GCF_000341935.2 Cephus cinctus
GGGGGGGGGGGGGACGTTGGAAAAAGTGTCTCTGGTAATTGAGAAAAGTTTTCCGGTTCATGGAGCAACGAGATGAGAATGAGGAAGAAAGATGGAAAAGGAGCTAGAGCGAATTGCCCGTCTCGTGAGTAATTAAGTACGAAATGAGACATCGCGATCCGCAACGAATTGCTTCGAAAGTTTAAGATATTTCCTCGGAGGCAGCTGCACAAGGCGAAAACCCGTATCCGGAATGCAGTTTCCGGTGGGTGAGTGAAGGTGGGGGGGGGGGGGGGGGAAAA
>NW_014333313.1:271276-411234 GCF_000341935.2 Cephus cinctus
GGGGGGGGGGGGGAGAGGTAAAATACTGGTGCTACTCGTGTAATCAGACAGTGGAAGAGGAGTGAATAATTTAGGCGAGTTTCCATGGCGTCTTCCGAGAAACATCCTTTTTGGATGGGGTGTGCTTTCTCTAACGTCTTAAGGGGATATATCTTGGAAGTCTGGTATATGTAGGTAAAAGGTTTAAAATGCTACACGGTGACGCGTCTCTTTGTGATTTTCTACTTAGGTACGACGAAAAATGAGTTTTTATTTTCAAATTTCAACGTACGGATACGACTGTACCGACGGGGCGTCACGTGATGCGCAGTAGGACCGTTATTGGTTACTGCGCATCTTGTTCACGATCGTGTAGGAAACTGCGGAAAGGAAATATCGCTGCTCACCGAGCCCCCGACTTTCCTGTAATCAGTTCACGGGCTGTCAATTCTCCCTAATGTTACCCAGTCGGCAATGGAATTTCAAAATGTCCCAATCCATTTCAGCGCTACGTACGATAAGACCGTTAAATGAATGTAATCTTCTTTACGTTTCTCAGTGAGCTCGGTGTGTCGGTTGAAATAACGTACGTTACGTGTAGAAAAAGAAAGAAAAAAAATAGGTGAGACAAAGAAATAGGATTTCAACGAGACAAAGCTCTTCGATCGACCTCCACTCAATTCTGGCAACGTTCCAAGTAACAAAATCAACCATTTTCTTTTTCGTAAACCACAATCACCGCCACACCGGTCCTTCCTCCATCCTTCACTAACGATGCCGCTCCAAGGCGTCTATCCAATTGACGCCATGTTACACGTCGATTTGAATCTCCCGCTGGATCTTTGCTAAATCCCATTTACAGAAGCTTTTTCGAATTCACTGATTTCTTTTTCACCCTGTATCGTTTGCCGCTCGATACAGCTTGATTGAAAATTGCAGCCAAGACTGTGCAAGTTTATTGTACGAGCCTTCATGAATATATACAGTCCACGCTCTCGAATGCTTCTGAATGTTTTCACCAGGAGGCACTCCTGTCGCTCGTTTAAATCCACAACTGAAAAATAAAAGAACGAAGTACAAACGGTTAAGAGGCTGCCTCGAGCTTTTAGCAGAGATTTAAGTGGTCTGCTACGGCTGCATTCTGTTGTACGTTAAACTTTTATATATTTCACGGCGGATGAGGTATCGTGAACTTTCCTATCCACGTTGATACTGCATCCGCCGAGGGATTAACCCCAATTCCCATCTCTCTAAATGAAAATAAGAATTATTTCTCTACCATTCGAAGGATTCGGTAAATTACCGTCTCTCATATACCTATATTGTATACGTGGCATATACCGAGTGACAAAATTGTCATCCAAGTACACTTTTATATATCTAATTCCAGAACTCGACCCTCGTTATTCCACAGCGTAGAATCCCTATAAAAGATCCCCTATTGTGATCCACGTGATTATCTTAACTTTTGAAACGAAAGGGTAAAGGGAAACAAGGATTCTTAATCTAGCCTTATCTATCTAAGTCTACCCTTTCGAAACAATATCGTTCTTTCAGCCAGTCACACCCCTTATACAATACTAGTACCTCCACCTTCCGCCCCATGGCTGTGGCGCCACTATCGCTCTCCTCATCAATCATAACTTCTTTACCATGAAATCCTCAACTTTTCAGATAAGGAAATATTGAAACCTGGCGAATTGAGGAAGAAACTATTAAAATACGACACCCACGGCTCGATAACAATTACGCCGACCGCCGACGACGACGAGATGGATTACACCTGCGAGGCGAGACACCCTGCCATCCCCATCGACATGCCAATGCGGGCGACCATAAAGCTTTCCGTCCTGTGTGAGTGTCCCTTTAGCCTCTCATTTATCTAACAGTATCAGCACGGCTGCACCCCTGCATTAAGTCTTCTGTCTTCGTTTCTTAATCATCCCCTTCTTCCACAGATCCGCCAGGAATGCCTTACATAGACGGCTACACGGAGGGCGAGACCGTACGACGTGGACAGCAGGTCGATCTGACGTGTCGTTCTCGGGGTGGCAATCCACCCGCCCAAGTAGTCTGGTTTAGAAACGATGAACAGATCACAACCGTTTATAGAACCGAACCCACCTTCTCCGAGAACGTGCTGTCCTTCGAAGCGAAAGCGCAGGACAACAAAGCTCGATTCAGATGCGAAGTCTCAAATATTATGAGCGTCGCTCCTCTCAAAGCTTACGTTGACCTAACAGTACTATGTAAGTATTGAGACATTGATTGACCTCCAGTTGTACCGTTTCAATGTACATTTCGTAATGTATTTTTGTATTTCAGTCGCGCCTACCGCAGCCGTTATTACTGGTCCGACCGAGGCCAAAGCTGGTGAACGGGTGAAGGTCACGTGTACCACTGAAAATTCAAATCCGCCGTCGGATATCAAGTGGGTGGTTGCTGGGAGAAATTTTCAAAACAGCACGTCCAGGACGTACCTTGCTCCTCAGGGAGGATCGATCACCACCTCCGATATTACTTTCAGCATCAATCCGGAAGTTCGGAGTATCGTTGTGCTCTGTCATGCGCTTAACAATAAGCTCGCTGAAAGTGTCGTCGGTACCCATACGATTAATGTTATTTGTGAGTCCTCATTATATTGTATCTTATCTTGACTGTCACGAGGAATTTATGGTAGAGCTTACTTAATTATTAACTGTTATACGAATGAGATGTTACGTATCATTTTACAGATTCACCGTCTGATCTTGTAATCACTGGTTACGAAGAAGGTACTAGTGTAGAGGCTGGTACCGTATTGAAATTATCTTGTATGGCCACAGCTGGAAATCCATTGGCTACGTTGACGTGGTATAAGAATGACCGGAAGGTACGTAAAAAGGTAACTGAAAGATACTCTCGGTTCACCTATATTATGGTACTAGAGACCTGTTCAAGGTAAAAGGATCAGATAATGAAATTTGTTGGATGTTACTTAATGCGCACCTTCGTCTCGTTACAGATGACAGGAAATGTTAGAACTCGTGATCAGCTCGTATCTAGTGAGCTTGCAATTCTTGTTAATGCCTCCGACAATAATGCACGTATACGATGCGAAGCTACTAATTCAGCAACGGAAATACCTCTATTTCAGACTTTATTACTTAAAGTGAACTGTAAGGACAGCATTCATACGAACTCCTTAATGGAATAGCTCAAGTGCACCTCTTTCATTCGAGTCCCTCTTTTCAGTCGCACCTGATCAAGTGAAGATTAGCCGCGAGCCAAAAGAATTTCGTGCTGGCCAAGTGGGACGGATTATCTGTGAATCCAGTAGCAGCAATCCACCGGCTGAGATGTCCTGGTGGAAATCAGGAATACCAATTGAAGGAATTAAAAACAGTACAAAGTCAGGTTTACACGGTGGTTACTTATCCTCGGTCGAGTTAACTTTAGACCTGACGGAGGACATGAATGGCGATTTATACACCTGCCAGGCCAGAAATGCAGAGATGGAGAGATCCATTCATGATGCAACAACGCTCAATATACTCTGTGAGTAGCGATTAATCCAAGGATGGGTCGCCGCACAAAAAGTCCTGCTCTGAGTAAGGAGTAAGTTACAATGGAATATTTTTTCACAGACAAGCCTATATTCGCTCCATTGGATTTAAACGAATTGATCGGAATGGAAGGCGAACCCTTCGTTATTTCCGTTTCGGCGGCTGGGAATCCGGCTAGTATTACCTACACTTGGACGAGGGATGGTTTACCCTTAAGTGTCGGTGCCAAGAGGATAACGGCAAGGGGTCCAACCTTAAATATCACCAGGTTGGAACGTTACGATGCCGGTACATATATATGTGAAGCAATGAACGAAGAAGGCACTACGTTTTATCAACTGAACTTAACGGTTCAATGTAAGCTGAGATATATATAGGACAGATAGTAATACACATAGTGATGCTTTTAGCTAGATGTAAACTCATTTGCTTCCTCGCGTTTCTAGATCCGGCAAAGATCAAACGCACCTCCATTTCCGGTATCGTCTACCCGGCAAATACGGAGGCGAAACTGTTCTGTGAAGTAGATGGCAGTCCCATTGGCGATGCTTACGTTACTTGGTATAAAGAAGGTTCCGCTAGCAAACTCTCAGGACGTTACTTCACGTCATTCTCGAACAAGACATCCTATTTGCATATTGAGAATCCTGGTCAGGAAGACGTAGGAGAGTATCAATGCAACGTTAACAATGGGATCAGCAACGTTACCTCGGAACCCATTTTGTTTATAACGGATTGTACGTCTCGAATGGATTTTTCTTTTTGAACCGAACAAATTCTATTTTTATTCATAACGTACCCATATCTCTTTTTTTCAGTTAAACCGGAAATGGCGAATCCACCGTTGACGAGGAAAGCAGCTGCCAACAAGGGTACGAACGCTCGTTTATACTGCAAAGCACAGGGTTCGCCTCTGCCACTCTTCACATGGATTTTTAACGGAAAGACGCTCCTACCTAATCAGACTGATCAGAAATATAACGTCAATCATACCGAGGTGAGTTCAATTATTTCTAATCTAATATCTAAGGCAATCCAATCGTTCGGAATTTAAAAGAATTCAATGTTACTCCACAGATATCGAAGCTGTATTCACAGTCGGTGCTTACTATCTTTCGCGTGTCTTCCCATGATTATGGAAAGTACGAATGCAGAGCTCAAAATAAAATAGGATATGCCACGGATGAGATATACTTAGACGTGACGTCACCACCTGATAAACCATCGGACTTACGAGTGTACAACGTGACGCACGATTCCGTAACGTTAACGTGGAAAAAAGGTTTTGACGGAGGCCTCCCCACGTCCCATAAAATAAGATGGCGACAGGCGTTAGATTACGAAGACAGATATTACTACCTGGATGTATCACCTGGCGATTACAGTGCAGTTATCACAGGATTATCCCTGGGGACCTACTATGTTTTCAGTGTCAAAGCTATAAATGCCAAAGGCGAGAGCGGCTACCTTCCGGATTTGACTAAAGTTCAGACTCTACGTAAGTTTCAATTCTGTCTAGGAAATCGATACACACTTCATCACGTTACACCGCCGCATAAATATCCATAACACAGTACACGGAAGTAATGCATATAAATAATTATACGTTCGTGTCCGGTGGAATCTGATTGAGAAGGAAAATATAAAACTTTAAGAATTTAGAAAAAAAAAATGGCATGCAAGGCATCACGTGTATGCGTCTAGAAAAATCTCTAGTATAATTTATTATAGCATATCTGTTAGTAAGCAGGAGAGCTAATTTCATAAAGTAACATTTAAAAAGTGGGGTGTGCATGCTTTGATATAATAAAAATAATCAGTAAATACTTTGAAGTTACAATAGACTTATGAATAGTATATTATTCAATAATATAATTGTGCTAATATATAGAGTAGTAGAGTTAGTATACATAGATTATAGTATTGATCCTGAGGAATCCCACGTGAACTACACGACAGCATGATTGTCATCGTTTGTTGTCTCCGAGGCTGTAAAAATCGTTTAACCAAAGTCATACATCACTCTGGGAGTATCGTTAACGATCATTCGTTTTATTTTTCGTTGAATCATTAAGTTTCACAATAGTTTGATGACTAACAATCCATTTTCCCTCGAGGACAGTGCATGTGTAACATTTTGGGTGACGGGGAATTGGCTTGGGTTACAGGCGAGGTACCACCCACCGAGTTGCCAGCCAGCGAGACTAACTCTTCCTACATCATCGTCATAATCATCGCTGTTTCCGCCTGTGCTTGTCTGCTCATTGCCACGCCCATAGTCTATGTCACCTTAGCGTCCAAAAAGAAGGCCCAACGTTCTGGTAAATATCATTGTGCAATTTTTTCTTTCCTCGTTTCCTAGGGCCGAACACTGCGGAAAATCTGCCGGAGGTACTCCTGGAGAAGGGCGACTTCCCGATGAATTATATCTATACGGTTGCTGCCACTTCCGTCGTCTTTTTTATCGTTAATCTCTTCATCATGTTATGGTACATTGTACGAAAGCGAAACAAAGCTCGTAAGTTGATAATTCGGTTCTGTTGGCATATATAAAGAAAGTGGGGAGGAACACGTTGAAGATGCGTGTGGAGTATATAATATATATTATAAATTTATAGATTACAAACTATGGATAGGCTAATTGGATTATTGATTAATGCTAATTATTAATATTTTTTTTCTTTTCTTTCTCTGTTCAGGTATTAATAAGTCCCAAACTACGGACATGTATGCACCATCGACTGTCAATGGCGACACCATGACCGGTGAATTAAGTTCGGTCTCGGATGAGAAGAGCGACGTTAACTTCGACGCTAATGATTATGTGGTCAGTGCGATCAGTCAGTATGTTCTTAGTAACAAGTAATTGCGGAGGGTAGGTTTGAGTTCTGTTAACCCTTTTTCTGTCCCACTTATTTTAGCACTCTTTCGTGGAATCCGCCATTCCGCATTGCACGGTACTATTCTATCGTTATATATCTCTATTTTTACTTCTCTTGGTCCATTGAATTTTATATGGTACTTAACCAACCTCATCTGTACATTTCTTGTTACTTCATGCAGAATCCAATGAAACATCTTCAATCCGATTCTGTTTCAGTAGTATCAGTTCTCTGATAAAAACCTCTCTTCTGCAAGCTTTTAATTTTTTCTGTGTAATCGTCTTAAATTTAAGAACGTCTTAACTCCTTCCGGTAGTGGTACATCAAAGGCAATTAAAATATAAAAATGTTATTCTTCTGATGCCTTGAGTAAGATGTAAATGGAAATTTGCACTTGTTTTTAATATTTCATAAGTGTCAATGCTATAGATACAATGAAAAAATGAAGGTAGTCCAGCAATGGATATATGATAAGGACTAATGTCAACTGTATATTTTTTTAATAAATTTTATAACTGTTTTATTTAAAGGACGAGGGGCGGAAAACTGCAGCTAGCACCTATTTAATAGATCAAAGTATACAAGACTTTGGTAAAAACAGTTTAGAAATGCAAGTTCATCATCAAGGGACTTTGAGCAGGCGTGGCAACCACGTGCACGGAGTTTTGAATATGGATTCTCCGCCCCAGAGAACAACAGCCAGTGGAACACTCTCGGGTGCGTCATCTACAACTGCTACTCGTCTCGAGAATCTCGATAGGTGCCGAAACCTCTCAAGTTTATCGCTCTTGGTGTCTTCTCGTACCGCTGGCCAGACTCATTTGCTCTCGATCACATTACGTCGCTCGTTACACATGAAATTATTTATTACTACATGCTTGCTGGCTAATTATCCACCTTAGATGATCATTAATTAAATCCCTAAGATCTAGAAAAAGAGATAGAGAACCGGCACGAGAGAACGGGAAGGGAATAATTGCTGGGGGAAAGTAAATTAAGAAATAAATTGGATTGCTAGATCCCACATAGAGAAACCATCCAGATACAGTTTGATCACGGCACGCTGCTCACTCAAGGCATGCTCGGCCCTTATCACTACTTCTTTCCGAATCTTGTGAAATTTAATTTTCACAACGTGCATGCTAATTTTAATACGTAGATCTTATTTATTTCGCAAGTCCGTTCGCGGTCTGGCCAGTTCTTGTCCGACCCCCTCCCCGCCCTTCCCGATTGTATTTTGTCGGTTCGATGTCACTAATAAGAATGCTGATAGGACACACGAAAAATTTCATACTAGTTTAACTCTACACTATAAAAATAAACTTATAAAACTACTAGATATTTGATAAATGGCTCGGTGAATAAATAAAAGAGAAGCACAGTGTTAATTTGTAAATTGCACAATTTAAAGCAACTCGACTCGACTAGACGGTCGAAATAATCGCGAATGCGCAATTCGCGGGAATTTACAATGAGATGGCAAAAGAGGAGAGGCACGCGAGCTGATATACGCTTGTGGGGTTTTTTTATCGACGCCCATGCATGTTTTCTGAACCCTTGCATTAAAAAGTTCAGTTAATCTGGAGCTAAGACTTATTATAATTTCCACTCTGTCTTTACAGTCTCGAAATCGAGCTACATCGGGAATCCGAGTCCAGCCCCACCATCAGACGTGAACTTTTACAGCGTGGAGATGGACAATGGCCGATATTTGGGATATGAGGGAAACTCGAGCCCGGCCCCAGTGATGGGGGACCCGGGCCCAGGCGCATACTATCCATCCCTGGGACCCACAGGGCACATCGTAGCGCATCCACCAACAGGGACGGGGACCCTGACAAGAAACAGGACTCTTCCTCGTCCAGTCCCCCCCCCAGACGTCACTGTTATGACTGCAGGAACAAAGTCCCCCATACCGCCCTCGGTACCCCCCCCGCCAGCTACATTTGCACGTGCGGCCCCCAACCCCGTACATTCCCACGGGCACCCACTGTCAACTTTCACCTCGACCCCAACGTACTCTGACATTGACGGACATCTTGTTTGAGGTTCGCCAATTTCCGCCTCGAAAAGACTCGCTGCCCCCTTAGGATGCACCAGAGATACTTCGGAAGATGATTCCGTCGACTCGGAGGAGAGCACACGCCTATAGATCCCGAAAGTGTTGTATAGATTTCAATGAGTATCCCAACAGGCATTTACTCAAGCTCGGATAACGCGGCGGCGGATCGCGACCTTGCAACCTATAAATATATACATATATAAATATATATATATAAATATATACATATGACATTGTGTTACTCGTGCGGGGACATTTCGTTATGTACAGATTAGATTGATAAGAACCAGTATGTTTAAGTACGACGACGATGTTACGACTGTAAGAATCAATCGGTACGGACGAGACACGGGATACTAGACTGGGCATTTATACTTCATTTTAATTAATTTTTTTTTCTTTTTTTTTATCCATGCACCATCCTCGACCTTAAGCGCAAGGGATATCCGACTAAGGACAGCCTGAGGAACTTCCCCGGGCACTAAATTGGCTCTGTTGTGTAATATTGGCTTTTTTATACTTGAACAACTTTACGTACCGCGTGTCTGGAGACGTCCCGGCGCCGGGACGCTTTTCGCACCGTATTCACTGCCGCTCCAAAAAGTCAATAATACGCGTTGAATGATTTTACGATTTTTTTTTTCTTTTTATAACATAGCGCGATCATTCCCGTGTATATTTTTTTAATCCGTAATATCCGTACTGACCTGCTCTATATTAATTAGCGAATTGTCGGGCGACGGTAGTTCAACGAGCGAGAGGTGTTTCCTATGTTCGAAAGTCAAAAGACAGTAACGACTGTAAGACGTGTTAAATGATCCAGGGAGCCACTCAAAAAAAAAAATACACTAGATCTCGGGTATATCAGGAATGGTAAAACCAAGGCGCGAGATCACAATGAAATTCTACGTGCGGATGAATTAGAAAAGAGAATTGTAAGATAGGTAGTAGAAAATGACAAATATATAACATAATCAGTGGACTTTACTGGAAATCATCCGAAAGGCATAACAAAAAGAAAAGTGAGTGTCTTGGCGTAGTGATATCTTTAAAAAAGACAATAGTACATAAGTTTAGTTGTATACGTATAGTTAAATTCATTTAATTTAAGATAACTCGTACGCCACCCTGGCCAAGCCAAGTCGGTTGGTGAATTCAAAAATTCGCATTCGGGTTCACGCGCAAGCGGCGACACAGCTCGGATCGTATTCCTGATTAGTGTCGCGGGGAAAATATTTGTACACATATTTTTGCATTTATTTCAATTGCATTGATTATTCATGTAAATAGAGCAAAACGGATACGTCTTGACATTTCTCACACTCCACAAGTATAATTCAAATGGATCATATGAGGGTCTCACTGTACCTAGGCTATAAATGAAAAGATGCGCTGTAGGACACCTAACTAAGACTATATATGTATATTTGCGAAAAAAAAAAATTACTCGTGTTATCGTATGAGACGACGATGTGTTTTACGTTTCTGTAGAGAAGCCTAAGTAGTCGACATATATATTTTTGAAAAAGTAAAAAAAAAACCTCATATGTTTGGCCTATTCTAGGTAATACTTTCGAAGCGTGCGACACACACGGAAATTTAAGCGGCCAACTCTCCGCCTCTACGTACTGCGAATAATAATTCCAGACACCCATTGTAAATAATTCAATTCTAATCGTATGCCTGAACATCGAATAACCGGGATGCATTTATTTTATATTAATTCATTCTTATTCGGATCGTCGTCGATCCCATTCGACTCTTTTTATCCTTATAAAAGTAATTATCATTGTAAATTAATTTTACATCGGAATCACGTTATCGAATGGTATCGCCTACACCCATCTTGTTATCGTGTTAAATTGTTTGAGGTATGATAAGGTAAAAGGACAAAGTATTAAAGAAGATTGAAGGTTATCGTATCCGACGGGCTGTCTCTAGATTCCTGCGTGTCTCATGCTTGAGTATCGTTTGAAAGTTTTATGAATGAACGTTTACTTAGCATATGCCATTGTTATTTGATTATTGCAATGATTTGTTACAGTAGAGTCTACAGGCTTAAAACGTGTATTGTTGATCGCTGTTGTGCGTGGAGCCGCGCAGACCGGCTTAGACTGATGATAAAAAAAATTCACGTATGCTCAATTAGAGAACATGTTCGCGCATAATTAAGAGTTCTATTTACATATACATGTTTTATATTTGTAATTAACAAAAAAAAATCATCTATACTTAATATTACCTGAAATTATTAGATTATGTAATCTCCAAAGTATTTGCTCATCAAAGTGCTAGAACATGTTTAAAAAAAAAGAAACGGGCCGATATTCGTCCAAAATGGTACCTTGGAGATGGACATACCATCTAACAGCACGGTATTTGATATTTTACATGATAATTCATAAATTACGTTGATTATTCTAAGATCATAGTCAATCCTAATTATACAATCATTAAGATATATGAGGATATAAAAATAATCATTTTAAATGTAAATAGTGTAAATACAAGACCTAGATAGATATGAAAATTGAAATACATAATGAATTATATCAAGCTACGATGAAAATACACAACAACAACAAAATCGAGAGCTTTTCTAATAGCTGACAATTTTATATCTCCATTTGCATTATTCAGTTTTACTCTTATCTATTGATAATCGGTTAGCACCGATTGCACGTCCCTTTATAAAGATACACATAAACACTTCACTTTGTGCGAAAATTTTGACTTATGGAAAAATGCATTTTTGCATTATGAACGAAACAAATGTTTAGAAACTTAACGTCCATTTGTTACGTAAAAACGGCTTAAAATTGGATGGAAAAGAAAATTATATGTTTTTCGAAAATTCGAGACTGAAGTCTTGAACGGAATTGGATTAATTTTATACGTATAAAAAAAGAAAAAGAAAACAAATGTTGAGTATGCTACTTCCATTTATGTGCCAACATGTCGAGAATTAATTCGATATACTGTGTTACGAATGCAAATAATTTTTCAATGACACATCAACGAGCAAAACACGATAATTTAAATGACGTCGAAATCATGGTATTAAAATGTTGATTGATTATCGCCAATTTTTCATTCATACGTGCACGTCGATAAAGCTCTCTCTAAATAAAACTAAAACCACATGTGTAATGTAATTAAATATCCAATCGGTATATTAATTATTGTATATATATATAGTATTTTTACATTCTAATTCTAAATTCCATTTCCGATTCTAAATGGTACATTATTGTGTGCTTCGTCTGTCGCTCCTGCATTACACAAGGAAAATCGTACTGTATACGTACTGCTCGTAACGTTCGATAATTTTCATTAATCATTTTCATTGAAGATATTGAAAATTCAATTTTTCTTCGTGTTCTCCCAACCTTCCCCGACTCCCTTGAAACTTTTCTACCCTGTATAGAAAGTGACGCGATTTCGTCAGATACTCCCAGAATGAATTGCCTATTTGGTAATATTTTAATGAGTGGTACAGTTCGTCTTTTTTTTTTTTGTATCCATCTATCACAATTTTTATTGGGCAACCTGAAAAGTAAAAGAAAAGGATAATATATTGTTATATGCTATATTTAAAAAACCCCATTGAAAGTTCATTGAGTTTGGTGTGCTGCGGTATGAAAGTACTTTGCCAAGATGTTATGTGTTGTTGGGGAATATAGAAAATTTAATATTTTTTTTTTCTTTTGGAGCACGTATATTCATAGCTAATGAATATAAAACCTCGAGGACTCGCGTGTGCACGGAGGCAGAGTGAAGCTCAACACACTAGTCTTTAATTTAAAACCAAAGTAAAAGAAAATGAAAATTATGTAGTATTTAAGAATCTCCATTAAGTGTACACACTCGTGTGTCTATACAGATATAACGACTATTAATGATTCAATCACTGTAATTAGGTAAAGAAACGACTAACCATTATTATACAGATAGGTAAAATTAAGCCACTCATTATATGTATTTTATTTCTAATACGTTTTTCATCATGCAGCGTTAACGTTTTATCCTTAGGAGGTTTCGTCGATTAGCGATATCAATTCTGTATCTGTATATTGTTTTTCTATTGAAACTATTAAAACTGATTATAACATAGCGAATGGTTATCCATACGGACTCTTATCCTTCGTTATTAAATAAATCATACGAAAAACTAAAAAAATGTTCTGATCCTCTATTCACTGAGTCATATATGCATTTCGTATCTATTCATCACATGGCACATGGTTAAATTTTAGAATGAAAAAAAAAACACTTCAACTTCAGGTCTGAATATATCCTGTGAATTTGTAAAAAAAAAAAAAAAAGAAATTCAGTCAGTTTCTATGAATCACCCAGTATTCAGTCCGCACTGCGTGCATATATCCTGCGTCAGTAATTCTTTTCACATAATCTGACACAATACCTGAAATTATAATTAGGAGAAAAAAGTTCTCCCGTGGCAAAGATCAAATTTCTATAATAAAAATGCAAGTATTCACGGGTCAAGTGTGGAGATTTATTAGGTGCAACGAATGGCCTAAAAAGTCAAGGAGAAGTATGAAACAGTAATTAAAAAAAAAAAAATGTACTTATAAGCCTAATTAATTTTCATGAATTAACTATTTCGCATTCACGCGTTCTAATGTTTGGCATTGAACTGGTAAGTTTCAGGTCGTCGGTTCAGAACGAGAGTGACAGTGATTCAAATCGTTTATCTAAGATCCTTGGTAAAACTTTCTTTTAAACAGAAATTTCATTGGTATTCAAAGAAGCCATAGGATTTTATGCGGTTGGCAAACTGACTAATGTGCATTTTTATGACCACACATTTCACTCTATCTAAGATCAAAATATCTTCACTTCTTCCTCCACACACAGTTCTTTCTACGTGGACTAATTAAAAGTACCACTGTTAGGTTAGACAGGCAGTTGAAACTTTGTATTTAGCCATGACCAATCCAGATATCTGACAGTAAAATTACCATTTTCTTGAGCAACCTAATTGTTAATTTTCTTGATCCAAGCAATCTCCACAATTAAAGGATCCCACTTGCAGTTACTTTTATTACGCTTGGTAGACATATGTGTCATTCGCTTATCCTTCTCGAATGAAAGTCCCCGTTCCGGATGTAACGATGCGCGGCCATTAATTTTAGCAAGTATATTTTGCCCACATCACCAAACAATAAGCATCACACAATGATGACTTAATGGCATAGACCTAGCGCGAGCCTGTATCTATTCATGGTTGCTTATTTGTGGCAATTTTCAATGGTACACTTGCATTTTATTCTTTTGGCTTTTGTCAATTTTATTGGACAGAGAAATGAAAGTGTTCCTTTCGCTTCGCCGAGGATTCTTGCGGCCTTGGCCTTGCTACTGAGAAGAAACTGGTACTTGATTTGTTTCAATATATGAAAATAGTCATAAAGAAAACATAACCTCATCTCACAATCCGATCTCCTCCAACGTATTATCTTCTTGGTCCAAAATCCCCAAGCAGCTCCAAATTCTTTTAAACTCATATTAAAGCAGTGGTAATATTCCTCTTGTTTCTTACTTTTGTTGTTTTCTTCATTCCCTCAAATACTTCACTGCACAGATTCGCAATCTTGTCATCACAGAAGGAATACTTATTAAATAGAAAGGCCAAGATACCGTGCGTATAGTTTGTTCGATAGTAATAGAACACCTGGGCTTATTGCTTTCCCTGTAAGTAAAGAGGTAAACCAGGTTGATTCTCTTTCTCCTGACTCTGTATAGTCCACTCTCAACCAATGCCCTACCACAAAACGCATCAAAGGATTACTTTTACCTTCCTGCGTGTAAGTAGGGGTTCCTTGGGGTATAAAACAGTAAGAAACTGATTTACAGGCCAGTCTGTGTTCAAATTCTATTTTGAAGACTTACACGTATAAACGAAGATTTAAGCTCTACATCGTCGAGCACGCCATCTGTGACAATTGCCATCATGTTACAAGTAGGTATACCCATTATATCTACAAACGATAAATATTAATTTTTAATTCTTAATAAATGAATTAGAAAAGGTATTATGTACCATTTAAAATCGATCTTTATTCTTTCAGCTTTTTGTGATTGCCACGTGCATCATAGCTATATCTGCAGAGCCACCGGTTAGCAGTAAGTAAATATTATATTGATTATATAAATAATTTTGATTATTGACATTTAAACGGTAACAATGTATTGTCAATTGGTTTATGTTACCACAAGTAACGTACTAAGATAGCTTTGAAGATCGATCAATATGTAAAAGGCTAACCACGTTCTACTTTCTTCTGAGCATCTGCGGTTATACATGACATACATGTTAAACCACATCAGAGAAGATACATACTATATAACGATCGTGATCAGTATAAAACTAAATGCGCCTTCGTTGCCAAGGCGAAGTACTTTCTCTGACAAGATTGTTGCTGATCTTATTTCCACTTCCTTACAGCAAAGAACAAGGATCATCATTTTATGAAAGCTGAAAGTTTTTATCCCACGCATGTAGCACTTTGCTAATACACATGGCAGACTAGTGCTTTGACTGTGGATAGCACTTTGTAAATGAGAGATTGGACTGCTCACATAGAAAATATAATCCTTTCAGGCTACTCAAGCGGAAGTCATGGTGGAAGCGGAGGTTACGACTATCAAAGTGGCCTCAGCGGTGGATCCTTCGTGGGAAGTAAAGGATACGCAGATTCTTCCGATATCGACTTTGGAGGTTACTCAGGAGGCGGTGGTCACGGACAGTCCTTCGGAGGTGGTGGAGGGTACGCTGATCTTGGGAGTAGTCTAGGAAGTTACTCTTCCGGTGGACATTCTGGAAGTGGTCATGTTGCTGGATTTGGTGGATATTCTAGTGGTGGACACGATAGTCTTACCGGTGGATTGTCTGGATATTCTGGTGGCGGCGGCCATGATTCTGGTTTGAGTAGCTATGCCGGATCAGGAAGTTACTCGGGAGGAGGACTAGGAGGTTACTCTGGAGGTGCAAGCTATTCCTCTGGTCCCAGCGTGGGTAGTCATTATTCAGGCGGACATGGCAGCAGTTTCGGTGGAATCGGCTTAGGAAGTGGCGGCCATGGAAGCGGCGGTGGATATTCTTCAGGACCTAGTGTCAGCTACGTGTCTCCTGGACACGGAGGTGGATACTCTGGAGGCGGAGGCCATGGTAGCGGAGGATATACTTCAAGTTATTCATCACCCGCCATAAGTAGTTATACCTCTGGCGGACATGGTGGCGCTTCCGGTGGTTATAGTTTGGGCGGGGGTCACGGAGGCGGTGGCTACTCTTCCGGTGGTCACGGAGGCGGATATTCATCTGGTATTGGAGGTGGCAGTGGAAAAATTATTATAATCAAGGGAGGAAGCGGCGGTGGACATGGAGGTGGTGGCTACTCCGGTTCCTCAAGCTATTCCAGCGGTCCCAGTTATTCCAGTGGTCCCAGTTATTCTAGTGGTCCCAGCTACTCGAGTGGTTCCAGTTATCATAGCAAACCATCTTACTCCAGTGGAATATTTGGAGGAGGTGGCAGCTACAAAGGTAAACACGGAAGTCTTGGTGGAGGCCATGCTATTAGCACCAGCTACTCTTCCGGTCCGAGTTTTGGTGGTGGATACTCATCAGGAGGACACGGTAGTGGAGGCGGATATTCCAGTGGTGGGCATGGAAGCTCCTTTGCCGGATATCCGTAATTCCTTCTGCTTTTAAGGCTGGTGAAAAGTGTTTCATTTCAATGCTATAGTGTGACTGTTTATAGACTTTTAAATATTTATTTCACTGCTGCTTAATTATAGGTGATTAGTTTGTACATGATTTTTAATAAAATGTAGATCTCTGCGATACATGCAATTACGATTATTATGATTTATGATTTATGATTATACGGAACCGTAAGACTTATTTACTTTGTGGAAATTGCTCCGGACCTAATGTCTCTTTGCCCTACGCTGACGTTCTTGATATTGCCGTTTGCGGAGGCGTCCTCAAGATTTTTGGTTTCGCTAAAAAAGCTTCCTCCTCCTTTATTTCGTATCCTGTTATCTTCTTATATTCGGAGGTACCAATTTTCAGGTCGGTACTGTTATCGTTCTTCCTGTAATCAGTGACAAGACACGAATATAATTCTAAATAATAAATTGAAGAAGTTTTCACAGCAGACAATCAAATAAAGGCGGTGACTTTTCTAAAAATAAATTTTATTAAGTAAAAGCATCTTCCCAATGAATCAAATAAAAATATAAACAATTCTTCTCGTGTAACGAAGAAAATAATTATTCCATAAGAATTTTTGTTCACTCACAGTGACGCAATGCTGCTCAACTTATCCACGTCTGTAATAAATAGAAAGTAATTTGCCTCAGTAGAAAAGTAAATGGAATAAAAAGTTCATTATAAATATTAATTTAAAAGTGTCTGAAAAAATTGGTCGAATTCTTATCTTGATCTCTACAACTTTCATGCGTGTGCTCCAGATTTTCAAGAGGTCAAGACCAGCCAAGATTTATAGAGAAAGTCAGGAAGCTTTCACTGGTCAGGAACGTCTCCTTATTTCCACTTTATGGTCATCGCTGTTTTCGACTGACCAGTTTACGAAGCTCTAGTTAAACTGTTAACGTTTACGCTCGAACTCCTTGATAACTTAATCACTAGGGTGTATGACGTACAGCAACTTCATTCAAGAAAGTCTACAAACCTTCGACTGCACTTTCACATACAGATGCGACATTTCCCAAGGAACTCAGTGTCGTCTCGCTACTCTCTCTAAAACAAAATTAGATCACCCAATGTATTCCTTGTTTTAGATTAGAAAGCTAATGAGATAAAAACAAACATGACTGCTTCTCATAACAAGAGTATAACGCACTTGGAACTCTGTTTGGCGTATAAACAAACAGCAACATCATTATCCTCTATCTCTTCCCCAGAATTGAATCCCACCGACTCTAATTCCCGTTCTCGCGATAAAGACGGCCTTAAAGCATCTCGATTAGCCTCACGAACCGCGAAATTTCTTCTGTCAAATATTTTTTCATTTCTCTCATATTTTCTTGGATTCACATCGTCACGCGTTTCGCTCGATTTACTTGATCCTAACTTTTGTCTGAGTGACTCGTGCGTATTATCTGTGTGATCGTACGTTCTGGTGAAAGCAAAAAAATATGGCGACATTGTATTCGTGAGGGATGAAATATTAAGATATTCTTCAATTTGAGATATGCTGTCAGTGTTTGATTCTTCATTTGATTTAGCATCATTTAGCAAATCAATTTTTGTTTGACTAACGGAAGTGCACTTTGATTCCCCTAGAGGCTCTGATACTTGTTGTTCCTTAAAAATGAATGATTATGCAAGTTACAACCAAAAATCTAATATTAACATATTGCTTAAAACCTCGTTATACCTTATTAACAATGGCTGGTACTCCTTTAAGAGGTATTGACAAATTTTGTTCTACCTTTTGCACAAAAGATTCACCTGGTTTTAAATTAATTGGATTTCGTTTGTGCACTTTTAACTTCATGGGTGTTAATCTTGATAGAATAATATACAGGACACGATGAACATCATTACTTTGTGTTCCTATTGCATGACGATCAATGTAACTTTCTAATACCTTGGTGATAAGCCCTTATCTCGAATGGGTATTTGATTAACGTCACACGATTCCTTATCCAAAGTCTGCTCCTTCCTGCGTGGACTCTTAGCACTTGCACTTCTTGAATGAAACTTTGGTGTCTTTGGTACAGAGACATCCTCAGTCGTGCTTCCGGTCTGTAGCGTTTCCGGTAACATGGAATAGCACGAGGCAAGGAGTGCTTCACCGAATAATTCACCGGTATGAACTTTTACAGGATCATCTTCCTCTAATTCATCTTCCAGTACGTCTAACTCTTCCTGTGGGAAATCGACCATTTATCTTAACCTTATTAAAATCATATCATATAAATTACATTATCATCATCAGCAGTCTCCTCGTCTTCGGTGTTGTCAGTGTAGTTACGCTTGTGTATCCTCAGTATGTGATCCAGATGTTTTCTGAACATAATTAAGAAGATGCATATGATTGTCAATAAAAAGTAATTTTTCATTACTAAATTAACCCTCCACGGTACCTATGGGTCGTTTATGGCTTAACCCAGATTGTTTGCTCACATATCCCCGAAACGCAGGAGGGGCAGTTCCTGGCTCCCCTCCCTGAGAAAACTTATTGGTAGTGGGGGCGCAAGGGCCAAGGGGTGACGAAATCCGGCAGTTTATCAGTAAATATCAGAGAGTGCAAATCGATTGTGTACCCTGAAAGATTCAGGATTTCCGCAGCCTTATTGTTTGTGTCAGTAAGTATGTTTTATTTTATTTCGTTTTTTCAAATTTCCTCAAATGTGTATCATGAAATAAAGGTTTATCGAGCTGTTTATGTAAATACCGCGTCTTTTATGGACGTATACTTTGAAATATAGATTACGGCAGAAAGCAGCACAAGTTATTAAATTTTTAATTTATCTACAATAAAGTGGGTTTATTCTTCATTTTTATATCACTGAAACGTTGAAAATTACCACACTTTCGAATGTATAAATAAATACATTTTTTTGGAACCGGGACAAATGACACACTATATTTATCTGAAAATTCATTATCTCAATGCTAAAACCTTACAGCAGTTCTCCATAATATTTATTTACTGGAAAAATATTCATTTTTTAACGAATTTCGGTTTTTGGGCATTATTGTTCAACTGTTGAATATTATTCCGAAAATCTTGATACATTTAATTTAAAAAACTATTGGAGCATGCAGTAAGGCCCTAGGGAGTATTCATGAATTTTTTTGCTAATATTTTCATTCTTTTCCTTATGGCTTACTCCTCCAATGAGGAGACGTGCCATTTCTTAATATTTTAAAAGCCCTATAATATAATGAAACAGAACAGGGCATACAAGACCCAGTGGTTTCGCGAAAACAGTAAAAAAAACAGGTTCCGTGGAGGGTTAATTAAATAAACGTGAATATACCTTATTTCTCCGCTATTCTGTTTACGATGATACTCCAAAACGGAAGCCAGTCCTGTTTTCTTAGCTTCTTCGTTTATCTCATGATTTAACAGAAAGCTATTCAATGCCCCGTTGATATAAGGTAGTGCCTATCATAGCAAAATTAATTAATTAACTTTTCATTAAATGACAAATTCCTTAATGCTTTACACTTACAGGCATATGATCCGTAGACAAGAGTGTAGTTAACGTTGAAATTAACAACGGAGCAATTGCTGATATCTTTATTTGCGCTTGTCTATGCAGTGATAAATTCATCAACAATGCTGTAGCATATTCTAATCTATATGTTCCCATTTTGTGATTATCGGATTTTAAGTGGTATATCAACCACTCGACCAAACCAGATTCAATCATGTAAATGCGCTGCTGCTTGCGTAACGAAAGTTTTTGTAACATTGCTATGATCATGTCGCAAGTGAATGCATCTATGCGCTGATTATCAGTACCGTTTAAACATCTGATGACCTGTGGTTATAAATATACAAACTATTATTATTAATATGCATTAGATTTCCTTAATAAATATATATATATACACGTATACACATGTATTATACTCGCCACATTAAGCACAGTGGGTCCTACTGATAAATAATCACGTCCGCATCTTAGTGACGCCAAAGCATTGAGTAATCTTGCTGTTGATTGTTGTAATGGATGAGGTACAGCTACATCCTCTGGCATTAATAAACATGGTAAAATTGGTTTACCACTGTCACTGGCTATTTGTGCATGAAGAGCCAATAAATCAGTCGTTATGTACTCGTGAATAGTCTCATCACGCTCTCCTGGCTGGCTTAATGTTACTTTCTGAGATGTAAAATAAATATTTATAGTTCGTCTAAGAGGACCACCCCTGCATTCAATGCTTCTTTTCCCATGATGGAGGTTATGTATATATTTATTTTACTTACCCATCGTAACGCTTGCAGCAGCAACAGCTTGGTCTTGACATTACCACTTATTAAGTGTAACTTAATTTTTTTAAAGTCTAATAATCTTGGAGATATTGGAGTTGCGTCCACGATTGGCAATGGGAAATTTGATAAATTATTTTCTTTGATTTCTTCTTCGCTCTTCTCTAGTGAGTTTATCTAGAATTTATTAATTTTAAGCTGCGTGACCTATTTGGAGTGATGTAGATTCTAAGAAGTATTTTTCTATTGAATGTACCGTACCTCTGAATTATCACGTACATTCTGACTAAATAAGTCTGGAAATATTTGTATGCAAGAAGCCAGCATACTTTGCAAATCCACAGCTTGTCCGCGAACTGAATTTTCCAATGCTGCTGTTAATTCACCAGCAATTCCGATCAGTTTGTGATAATCTGCGTGCAATTTGTGAAATCGCACTTTTAATTTTCGATAATTACAGTGGACAGTATGCAAATACGATTTCGTCACTGTCAATTCTTGATTGTACTGTGTCGACTGCTTTGGCAATTTTCCAAATGATGCTGGATTTATTATATTTGCTGGTTGATGTAAATCGGATGTGAGCAAAATATTTGTCGCTGTTTTAATACCGCTTATACGAGTCTGAGCGGTTCTGGAAAAATTAAATTGGTGTTATGTTGTAAAATAATTAGAACGTTCCCAAGAATTTCTCGCAGAGTATAATTATTACTCACTTTGAATGTACATTGTTATGTTTTAATGAAGACTGAAAATAAAGTTGTTCCTCTATTTCATGCATGTCGGAAAACATTGGTATGTTTCGATCGTTCCCAATTATTTGCAAATTAAGATTCGTCATATCTTGCTGTTTGAAGCACGATATATCCGTTTTACTGATTTCCAATGGTATTGCTGGCGGGGTAGTTTTGATTGTAGGTAATTTTTTTCGAGTCTCCTTCTCGGTTATTGCGTTATCAGAATCCTTCATATTTCCGTCATTCAATAAATCAATATGCTTCATTTCATTGAATGATATCAATGGTTCTGTCGAACTATTTTGCAAAACAACAGGCTGCACCTACGACAGAAAACGCAGAAGCGAAATATTTAAAAGTATTTGACACATTCAAAATAATACCTGTCTGTATCGCATGACAAACATTTGTAGATTGGACATTAAATCATCCATCCAAGCTCCATTAAATATTTCAGAATAAACGGAATCCGTGTGTGGGTCGCTGAGAAAAGGCAATGCAAATAATGTTAATAATTGTGTCTCTTTTCTAAATTCTTGACCGTCAGTTTCCAAATATTGTCTCAATTCTCCCATACTGTCCATCATATATTTCTTCAGATTAATACAGCCATCCTGTTCAATTTTAAAAGTGATACGTCATTGCATAGCTAATCTGAGAAACTACGGTAAAGTAAATGTGAAATGTACGGTGGATTGCCTACAAACAGGCGCGCACATATTGTATTTCTTAATGTTTAGCAAATTATTAAAGCTTAAAGTATCAGAACTAAACCCACCTCATTACCGCGCTTATAATTGTCAGCTTCGTATTCTAAGACTTTTAACAGTTTTGTATCCAAAAATTGATTAAGCTCTAGAAATGAATATACATATATAAGAATAAATATTTTTGAAACTTTGACATATTTAAAACTCTATATTAAATTTTGCATCACTCACTCTGTCTTGGATCCTCGCGAAAATGTACGATTCGTATAGGTAATATTGCAAAATGAACGTGTAACTTAAAAGTCAATATTT
This sequence comes from Cephus cinctus, assembly GCF_000341935.2. Lineage (NCBI taxonomy): Eukaryota > Metazoa > Arthropoda > Insecta > Hymenoptera > Cephidae > Cephus > Cephus cinctus. The sequence continues at coordinate 293,497 of NW_014333313.1, forward strand.
TATACTCCTTAGTCTGCCTGACGTTCTCGGGTATTAAGTTATTCCAAGACTAAATGTATAATTATCAAAGCGCCATTAGTAAAGCAGTAATAATTGACATGATTTAATTTAAATTGTAAATTCAGAGCAATCCACTTACCTCAAAGAAATCTCTCCAATCCCCCCTGTGAAATTCCGCCAAAATTCGTTTGCACGACTCTTTGGGAATCGCATCCTTGAAGAAGAAATGTTCTCCGAAAATATTAAAACCCAATTTCGTTGCCTCGCGTACGAAATTGTCAGCAGTAATCTCAAATTCATTGCAGAGTAGAAACTGTATAAACGAATAATCATTATAACGTTACTTTGAAAATTGTATTAGACAAAATCGAATGTTGCTTTCTGTTTCGATGATACATATTCCTAAGGCAATTACTTTCTATGGATTCTATAATTAATTAAACTAACCTGATGAATTAACTTTATGAGCCAATCGTTCGCCTGAACCGACGAGAGAAACTCGCCAAATGACGATTTGTTTTGCCTTTAATAAACATATTAGAATTTGGTAATTATATTAAATCCAATATATATCACTGTAATAAACTCTGATCTTACTTCTTTTTCTCTTCATCCTCGATATCTTCTGACGGCTCCGACATCATACATTCAAAATGAATTTTATAATAATTTCACGACACGACACGTAATTCTAAGTGATACACGTGAACGTTGTCAAGTTTTGTACGAAAATTGATCTTCTAGTAGTAATAGCAGGTCGACGTCGATCAATATACCTAATATTATGTCTACAAGTAAATCTTGCCAGTAATATTGATTGCATTATAAATCCATTATACACTTGATATTTTTGTATGGATTAAATTATACCGGTTCTTGAGAAAATATTTATACTATATTTTGTGGAATAGTTGCATTGTACAGTATTGAATTGACTACCTAAAAGATATTTGCATTCTACTGTAACAACCGTTGCTACAAAACAGAAAAGCACATGTATGCGTTCATGATAGGATGGTGGTAATGAAGTGGACGTGCACCAATTTTCTTATGGCTGGATGTCCATCGAGTTTTTATTTGGTAACAGATATTATTTAGGATTTAGATACAGATATTGCGTATAGAATTTAGAAAGAAGAATGGGGGATGAAAATGAACAGAGGAGTAATTACTCCAAAAATGCTATTAGACAGGTAAATTTTGTATTTCAGTGAAAATTCTTTCAGATTTAAGGTTAACCAGTATTAATGTATAACTCCAGTTTTCATCAACGCAGTTCAATGCATAAACTTCGTTTAACTGTGTTATTACTCAATCAGACACTTGTATTTTGAAGATAAATGGAGTTTATGCATTGAACTGCGTTGAAGAAAAAAGGCGTAAGTGATAATAACAGTATTTGTCCTATAGGTTCCACCATCCGCATATTATATACCTAATTTTATTAGTGAGGATGAAGAGAAGGAAATAATTAAGAAGGTCAATGCAGCACCTTTGCCTAAGTGGACACAATTGAGTCATCGTAGACTTCAAAATTGGGGTGGTATACCACATCCAAAGGGTATGATTGCAGAGAAAATACCAGATGTAAGATGTTATAGGATTTTCTTTAATAAAGAGGGAGTGACATCGTATTATTTTTACAGTGGCTTCAGAAGTACGTTGACAAAATATCCAATCTTGGAGTATTTGATGTAAATACATTACCTAATCATGTATTAATCAATGAATATTTACCTAATCAAGGGATAATGGTAATTTTAATTGTATTATTACAAATTAACTTTGTAGATTGTATAATTACTGTTAAAAGAAATGTTTTAATTTTTAGGCACATTCGGATGGTCCACTTTTTCATCCTACTGTAACTACAATTAGTTGTGGATCGCATACAGTGTTGGAATTTTATAAACGTATTAACACTGACAATGTTGTAAGTAAAGCCAAATAATGTTTGGTGTAGGAGTATATGTTTCTTTTTTTTTTCAGGAAAAGGAAGCAGAATTAGAATTTAGCTTTTTTCTTGAACCCAGAAGTCTGTTAATATTACAAAATGAATTATACAGTAACTATTTGCATTCTATTGCTGAAAGAAAGTCTGACATTATAACAAAATGTAGTATAAAAAATATAGACCTCTGTTCAAATGATTACAAGGAGGGACAAGCCATTGAAAGAGAAACAAGGCTGTCATTGACTATACGACATGTTCCGAAGACTAGTAAATTAAAACTGAAATTTGGAAGATGATTTTTAATATAATTTATTATCAAAGTTGTACATTGCATTTAAATAAGCATTATAAAAACCAGTTTTCATAGCAGCAGTAAACAATACTTTCATTCATGTAACAGCTTTAGGAGACATTGATACATCAACATCTTCATAATTCTCAAGGCTCACATCCATTATTTCTTCGTCCGATTCGTCTAACATTCCTTGTAACGAGTGAATTGATGATATTAATACATGGAATTGTTTTCTCCTCATTTCTAGCTTATGTTCCAGTTGTTCTGATTTTTCCTGTAAATAGATTTTTTTTATAATATCTGAGTAGACGATACCTTTATTATGACACACCTTTAATGTACCAAGTTCTTTGCGTAGTGTTGCTAGTTTCAGATCAGTTTCCTGTCTATCAGGCTGCTCGTTGATAACTTTTGCTAGTACATCGTATTCTATTCTATTCTTACGAACTTGTTTTGCCTCTTGTAATTCCACTTTAGTTTGTTCTATATCTTTCTTAGCATCCTCAATTTCAATCTCAATTTCTTTCGACATCTTCTCATAGTTCTTTAATTCTTCCTCACTCATATTGGAAACTAATCTGGATTTCTTTTGTGCAAATTCACACTGTGCAAGTTGTGATAACATTTTTTCATGCAACACGTTATCTATTTTTGGACTATTGACCCATTTGATGAATGATTTCAATAGTACATTTATTCTTCGATCATCTCCAGTACCATCACCATCAATAAGCAATCTGCGACGTATAACTTCTTCTGAAATATTTATTTAAAACGTATTAGAACTATGTTTGAAAATAACGTTACTTTCACAAGGCAGTATTCACTGATTACTTAAGGTTACGATTTTCTACACACTATTATATTATACTGCATTATAATCATTAGAAATGTATTCTGACAATTACATTCAATGAAATTATAAAACTTATCACGTTAATTCAGTATTTCATATTAAATATAAGAAACAAAAATCCTTACCGTCAGACATTTTCAGAATTATTAAATTACCATTAAGTAGAATTTATGTAAAAATTATAACGTTATTATTCAATTAACTATTAATCAATGAAACCAAAATAATAAATAATTATACAATATTAATTATCAGCGTCCAATCAGAAATAAATAGTGAGATACCCAACGCTATGATTTTAGGCGATACCAGGCGATACCAAATTTATGGCGCTAAATCGTAGCGGCGAGTCTGGAAATAGGATTTTGTGATTATCGCCTCCGTCGATAAAGCATATCCCGTCGTAACCGAGCTAAACGTGAACACGAACGCGTAGCTTGGCGAGCAGAGATTCTCCACAACTCACCACTGGTTCCCAAAGCAACCCTTAGAACGAGACCGGGAACTATAGAACTATCGAAAAAGCCTATTGTTGAAACATTTTTGAGATATTTTTAAGAAAGTGTGGTGCCAACTTGACACCCGTGTGCACCTTAGTTTCTAATGAATATTATTGGATCTTGATTTACTTTCAAAATTTATTCAAAACATAAAATTAAGGCTAAATCAAAATCTCGCAGAATATACGGAGTAGATAAAAATTGAATTGAAATTGTAGAATATCGAAAACAAATTACGTTCAAATTGACATATTAATAAATTAAGTGTTTGGAACATTAAAATAATTAATTAAATCAATAAAGTAAAATATTTACACTTTGAAATCGGAAATTCTGGCCAAGCATATTTATAAGTACTGGAAGTTGCCCAAAATTGTATGCGCGCATATTCGACGCGCAGGTCTCTGCGAGAGGGAGTAGGCGGATGGTGGGGGGAACACTCGAGCCAGTGCCCGGACTCGGAGCGCTCATTCTTCCACGAGCCGGTCCCCTATACTGGTCTCTTGGAATCACCCCTTTTATCCCTTTTCAACCTTCTTCTCTTTCTATACTTATTTCTTCTTTACTTTCTTATTTATCTCTTTCCTTATTTAATCTCTGTCTTTATACCTCTATTTCTTACCTTTCTACTTCTTCTCTTCTTTATTTCTATCTTTCCTTTCTGCTTTCTCGTTTCACTCTGTTCCCTCTCACTTTCTATTGTGCTTGTCTTACACTTCCTATTCCTTTGGTCGGGTCGAGCATATTTATTCGAGTAGTCATAGAAGGATAGTCATCCTGTTAGTGCAGCTATACGTATAGACCATGGTGTCGGGGGTTGCCCTTCCGCCTCATCCACTGAGCTTGCTCAGTGGTTCGGGCCCAAGTTGTGGCTCGACTAACAGGGTGACTACCCTTCTATGACTACTCGAATAAATATGCTCGACCCGACCAAAGGAATAGGAAGTGTAAGACAAGCACAATAGAAAGTGAGAGGGAACAGAGTGAAACGAGAAAGCAGAAAGGAAAGATAGAAATAAAGAAGAGAAGAAGTAGAAAGGTAAGAAATAGAGGTATAAAGACAGAGATTAAATAAGGAAAGAGATAAATAAGAAAGTAAAGAAGAAATAAGTATAGAAAGAGAAGAAGGTTGAAAAGGGATAAAAGGGGTGATTCCAAGAGACCAGTATAGGGGACCGGCTCGTGGAAGAATGAGCGCTCCGAGTCCGGGCACTGGCTCGAGTGTTCCCCCCACCATCCGCCTACTCCCTCTCGCAGAGACCTGTGCGTCGAATATGCGCGCATACAATTTTGGGCAACTTCCAGTACTTATAAATATGCTTGGCCAGAATTTTCGATTTCAAAGTGTTAATATTTTAATTCATTGATTTAGTTAATCATTTTAATGTTCCAAACACTTAATTTAATAATATTTCAATTTTAATACTTATATTCCATTTGAGGAATTGGGCAAAAAAGTTATATTTTATGTCTAACGCGTCCAGGTAAGGAATTTGACCTCTTCGTAGTCATCTGAATTTAATATATGTATTTGTGGAATTTATTACATTTTGATCTTGTTTCTACATACCTACATATATAATAGCACTGGATGCACATATATAATATATAGTTAATGCTTTTTATATAACATTAAAGATACTTTACAAGTTACAATATTGCTTCAATAATAAAAACATTTTGTAAACTCCAAAGTACAAAGTTCTTCAAAAATATGATATGTCTACGTTTAATACATCGTACGATCATTGGTCCCAAATACATGCCGGTCTTTCCAGTATATATTTAACATTTATGACATATATTATATCTATAATATAAACTGACTGTAATCGTACATGATTTTAGCGTTTAACATTTTCAGTTGACACATTTTCCTTTCACCCTCAAGGTCAGGTACATTTCAAACCGTGGTAGTGACCATTCTTACGTAAAGATAATGTCTACATTACGGGCAGCTATTTCCATAGTAACTTAACGTTAATAAAGCATAATGCAATATCTCATAGAATATTTAAATAGTTACAAACAAATTCATTTTATCCTTATTCTGTACTTAATTATTGCTGTAAGGAAAAACAACAGAGACGATGCCACTTTCCACTTGTAATTGTAATGCAATTTCTGTGAAACCCTGTAAATTCTGTTTAGGACGTGCCACAACATTGGTAGATCATCTACCTCAAATCAAAAATTATGCGCCACCTTTCGTAGTATTTCTTTCTTCGCAAGGCTTAAGTAATTTCTATACGAATACGTGTCAAAGCTGGTTTCATAAAATGCTACGATTGAGAAGGTTTCTTTCTTCTGCCAAACAAGTTGCTCAGTACAGAACTTCGCTTGCTGTCACGTTCTTTGCGTGTGCTTCCTGTACTCTGTTCACTTTCTGATCCACTTTCCGAGGGTCTCCTGCTACTATCGACAGTTGATATACCCTGACCTCCTTGTGCCACAGCTGGTGGAGGAGCCACGTAAGGTGGTAAGGACGTTGGGCGTCCAGTGAATGTGTTCATTTGTTGCTGACCACTCTGGTAAACCAATAAAATGCAATTTATCAGCAATAGAAAAACCTAGAGACATATAAAACTACTCGTAGTGAACATTCAAGTATTCTTACCTGTCTAATATTGACAGGAACATTTCCATATGCTGTAACATAAAAAGGGAAATAGTTTATTACATATTGAACACTCTGTATTTTTATTTGCATGCGTGAACCGCCCCTTGGCTTGAAGATGCTGTATTTACAGGTCTGTGGTATCTATGTACAAATGTATAGTGAGGATGATGCTGGGCTGCGTATAAGGAATCATGCCACAGTCTGCAAGAGTACTCTCGTAAGACATTTTACGTACTCTTTAAAGTGAAATTTATATACGTGAGTATATACAGGTGGATTATTACAAAAAAACGTCTTGTGCAAGCAAAACTCGACAACGAACACTGTCGTCACATACACGGCACCTAGGAATTTCAAAAAAATTGCATGCACTTCGAAAATCCATGGACAAAAAACGGCAGGCAAACTTATGCAACTCTTTTTAAGCTTTTCTCTTTGCACTAACTGACCAGAATCATTGGGGCTGTTCCACTGAGACGTTCTTGTCGGAGGAGGGGCACTCGATGGCAGGGGTGGTGCTACTTCTATAAAATGATTAATTTTCAAGTTCATCTGTTGATGATTCTTCATTCTACTCTTTGAAACAGAACATTCTTAACGTTAGAAATTATTTTCTACATACCTTGATGTGGCGAGTTCAGATCCATACTACTCTGTCTACGCCATGGTTCACTAGAATCATGTTGACCTGATCCATTATGGTTCAAAGTGGTACTTCTATCTTGGTACGATTGTGGTCGCCCTTGCTGTTGAGGATGCTCAGCATCTGGGAAAAACATCGTCAAATTCAAATATGCGCTATGACACTAGTTGGATAATTCTTTTAACGCTCATAAACTTTTCTATTACAATTGCGCCCAAGCAGCGAAACATTCTCTGAATTGGATGTTCTCACTGGTACAGGTGGTGGCGCACCTCTAGGAGGAATCGGTGGTTTATCCGTAGAATGTGGCTGATATTGTTCCCTTTGACCCGCAAGTTGCTCGTGTTGAATTAACTGCTGTTGTTGTGCTAATAGCTTTTGCTGTCTGTGCATTTGTAAGAATTCCGTTTGAGTTTGTGGCGATTCCGAAGATCTTTGAGAAGCCAGGAAACTTGAAGTTCGTGGATCACGTCGTTGTTGGCTCTGTCTATGCATTTGCAGGAATTCTTTCTGAACATGGCTCGGTGTATGTTGATCGGAGATGTCACGCTTGATTACGGAATTTTTACGCTCCAACTCTGGCGTTGAGGCGTGACTACTTCCTGTTGAGATATTGTCATCCGCATTATCCGGTGTTACATTTTGTAGCCTCTCTAAGCCCTCCTGACGTAAAAAGACATTGATCAATTATTAATTAATTAATGAAATACACTAAATTATGGTGCGTTGTATAAAAATATGGAACCTTTTGCGACTCGTCGTAGCTCAAAAGCTGCAGGCTTGGCGGTAACTTGGCATGGAAAGAAATCTTGTTAACCCAATCTTCCATTTCTTGGCGATTCGGTGCCAGGAACAAAAATTCTGAACCATCGGTACACTTCAATCTAAATACATTCTTTCTCTTTGTATAATCGTCAGCCTTCTCACAAGTTGCATGGAAAATCGTTATGGGAGCAGTAGCTGCTTTACTGGCAGAGAAATCATCCATGTCTTTGAAGAAGCACAAAAGTTGGCCACACAATACTGAAAATATATGAAACAGAAATTACATGTTAATTAATTTTAATAATTTCTTAAAGTAAAAAATTAGGTTTACTGTTAAATAGGTACCTGTATAATATTGCTTCCAAGAGCGAACTGCTGCTTTTTTGCCAGCACTCTGCAGCTCATGCTTCCTCTCAAGGAGACCTTGTATTTCCACCGGAGGCAATGTTTCCAAATTTTCCATCCTCTGGTGCTTTCTGAAACTCTGTGTTCGCCTTCTCGTAGTGAAGCTTGGTGTTCTTTTTGGTTTCTTCATATCCACCTTCATACTCTCTGCGCGTTTGATGTCTGGCGGGGCTGGAGACAAGAATACATTTGATCAGATATCATGTTCAATTATATAATAGATCGTTTATAAGAGAATTACGTACTGCGCCTGAGTCTATCACCGAACATATGAGATATACTGTGTGATTTCTGAACAGATGCTGCTTCCGGTGGAGATGCGACAGTACCACTCTTGAGTGGAGGTAGCCTGAAATAAGAGATGTTCATATAAATAATTAGAATACACATAAGAAACGTAAAACTATTTTTTTTAACATTTAGGATTAAATAATATGCAAGCAGTTTTGTCGACAAAAACTTAGAGCTTGTCTAGTCACACGATAATTACCTGTCTCTATAGAAACTTGGTCTACCAGGTTTCTGTTCATCATTCTCAGGATCTGACTGAGCATCTTTAAATTCTCCATCATTTCTACTGAACATGCAATGAAAAGTGCAAATCCAAATGTGTTAGTCTTCATGCAAATGGCTGATTTAATGAATTAGTTCTGATCGTATGTATGGATAAAATGACAATGACAACATGTTGAGTAACGCACCTGTTGATAGATTCGTGTTCTTCGGATGTTCCATTAACTTCTTCATGGGCTACACGATGTGGACTGTCTAGCAGTCTCCTTCGTTCCTCTTCACGTTTTCGCTCTTCAGTAATCCTCTGCACTTCCTTTCGTTTACGCTCTTCGATTCTTGCCTTTTCAACACGTTCTTTCTCAGCTTGACGAGCAGCCATTTCAGTTTCCTGCTGCTTTTGGAAAGCTCTCTCAAGCTGTTAAGAGAAAAAAACAGTTGAACGTATATTTTTGAAGGAAGAACTAAATTTGATATAAAGAATAATAATCAAGCTATTACCATTGTGATACGTTTGAGCGCACTGAATTTCTCTTCCTGAGCTTCAATTGTCTTTTCGAAGTCCTCGTGCTTCCTTATCAAATCTTCGACCTGAGGAATACTTTCTCCTAGTTTTCCATCATGCAACATAGGTTCCCTGCTGATTATCCAGTTCTCCAGCATCTCAGCCTCGCGCTTGAACATTTGCGTATCCAAATTTTGTTCGTAGATGAGTTTCCTTTGTTCCCAGGTATCATTTAAAAATTGCTTCCTCTGCTCCAGAACTGAAATCTTGTCCTCGATTTCTCTTGCTAAGAAATGTCCCTGCTGTATCAATCCCTTTCCAGTTTTGTAGAATTTCGCAAAGGTGTCTCTGCGGGTATCGATCTCAGCCTTGTATTCGTTGTGCCTCGAGATAAGAGCTTCCGCTCCGGATACATCTCGGGCCAATTCCGGTGCCGTTACCTTGGCTATCATCTCGTTTATCCAAGCCATCAAATCTCTATACTCATCGAAATAAGCTTGCAATTGTTCCGCTTGAGCAAGCTTGCTTCGTCGCTGAGCTGCCTTTTCGAGCAATTCGTTCCATGCCTCGTCAGCTTCCTCATGTTTTACAGCAATATGCTCACGAGCATCCGGGAACAATTCCGCTAATCTAGAAGCCTCTTCCATTACAGATTCGACCTGGTGAAAATGTATTTAACAGAATGAAAATTGATCCACACCTTAATATTATTATATAATTGTATTTTTAAGATTAATTACCTGCTCTTTTACTGCGGCCAAGTCTGTCTCAAATCCTTGATGCTTCCTAACCAGTGCTTGTATGGTTTCCAAGTCTTGGCCATACCCATCAGAACTTAGACTAGCCTCTTTCTCCTGAATCCAGGATATGGTTTCATCAGCTGTTCTATCAAACATATGAACCTGTTTGGCTCCAGCCAGTGCTTCCTGTCTGGCGTGTGCTAATTCTTTAAGATCTTCCCATTGCTGTTTGGTTTCGTCAAGTTTAGCATGAATTTTTCCTGCTTCCGGATTATCCTCATCGAGCAATTTCCTTCCAGCATCCATTACTGCAGATACACGACTTTCGCTGGTTGTCAAACCAGCCAAGAAATTATCAAATATCTGTATGAGCAGTTCTACGTGTTCCACGTCACGGCCATAATCTTCTGAAGCAGCCACCTGAATAATTAAGAAGAGTATTTAATATAACTGATACTTTTAAAATGCTACTTGAAAGACGACCTCTTTGAATAGGTCTTTACCGTTGTTTGATCACAGATCCATTCGATAACTTCATCAGCTTCACGAATGAACTTGTAGAACTTCTCACTTTCTAATAATCTCTTCAACCTGAGTTCCTTGAGTCTGCGCAGCTCTTGGAATTTATTCTGAATATCTGTTTGCTTCTGGGCAATGTTCCTGCTATCAAAATGATGTCTATCAACCAGACCCGATGAGAGTTTTTTCAAATTGTTAATTGTAATTTCAAAGCCTGACAAATCCCGCTCAACACCTTCTAATTTCTTTAACAGTGACTGCACAGAATCTTCATCCTTGCCATAATCAGTTGAAGTAAGTAATGGCTGCTTTTCTTTAATCCATTGCTCAGCTTCGGCAGCTTCAGCATAGAACTGTAAATAAATATTAGTATAACAATTAGATTTTTAAAATAAAACATTTTAAGGTAATTCCGATTATATGTACCATCTGGGATTCAACGGCGTCCAATAATCGCAGCTTCCTAACGCTGGCGACGTCCCTCAAGTGAGCCAATTTTGCTTGCAATTCCTGTGACAATGTTTCAATCTTTTCCGATGCAAAATGTCCACTTCGAATCATCGCTGTAGCTCGGCTAGCCAAAGAAGCTACAACGGGTTCTCGAGATATTAATTCAGCTTCCAGAGCATGATGTTTCTTCTGAAGTCTCTTGACAGTTGTCAATGAACTGCCTAAGTCGGTACTAGCTGCCAAAGGTTCCTTTTCAGAAAGCCAGTGTAGTTCATCTTCCACGTCTCTTGTGAACTGATGTAACAGTTTAGCATCTTCTAAGTTATCCCTTCGAATTTGGATAGGTTCTTGTAGACTATAGAATCTATTAATTGTGATCAAGGCTCTCTCTTGAATCTCGTCTGACATGAAATGCTTCGATTTTTGGAAGCTGGCTGCTGTTTCCTTGATAGATTCGCAAGCCTCGTTATGTCCCAGAACGTCATTCTCCAGGTTGGTATGTCTCTTCAATAAATTAGCAACGCTAGAAAGATCTTTTCCATGATCTTCAGATTGAAGTTGGGTCTCAACTTCATCCATCCACGCTTCAAACTCGTCCAATGTTCGTCCAAATAAGAGAGCCTGGTACGCATCATTAAGTCTATTCTTCTTAAGCTCACTTGTCTCTTGCAACAGTCTCCACTCAGCTTCCAATTCATCTAAACGCTCTTGAATTTCTTTTAAAGCATAATGATTCTCTTCTATGAGAGCTTCTCCTTCTCCAACAACAGCACCCACTCTTCCACGATTGGCAATTAATTCGCTCTCGAAAGCTGCGTGCTTTTGAATTTTACTCTGTAAATTTGTCGAGTCTCTGTAATTCTCATCACTGGCGACCTGTTGTTTCTGATGCAACCATCCCTCCACCTCATACATGTTTCTGAGGAATTGTTGAAGTTGATGACTTTCAAAGAGTTTCTTTCTCCTAGCAGCTGCACTATTTCTAAGTCTATCCCGCCTGGCACACACAGACTGGAGTCTCTGTTTAATTACATTGGCATCGGAATGTTCATCAGACAAAATTTCTGTAGCGAATCGCTCCAGCTCTTCCACGCGACCCAATTGCGATCCCAGCATCTTCTCGAATTCCTCGTGCTTACGAACTAGCGTTTCTACACCAGATAACGATTCCCCAAGGTCATCATTATTCAGGAATGCTTCCTTCGTTGCCAGCCAGCTATCGGCCTGATCAGCCTGTTCCTTGAACAATTGCAATTGATGTGCCTGAGTGAGCCTCTGTCTACGATCATCCCAAGCATCGATCAAACCTTGTCTGAGTTCTTCCAAATAATCAAGACTCTCCTTGACATCCCCAGCGATTGGAATAAGTTTTTGACCATGCTCTTTCAATGCTTTGAATGTCTCTTGCCTACCATCTATTTCTGCCTTTCTTTCTTGATGTAATTCCAACAAAGCTTCCGCTTCTGATATCGTTGTAGGAGGCTCGGACTCATCCATACGTTTTATGGCGTCTGCTACCCAGATATCTAATTCGTGTAACTCTGCACGGAATTTGTGTAAAGTGTATGCTTGATTCAGAGCTTGACGACGATTCTGAGTCAAATGTTGCAAATCATCCCAATTCGATTGTAGTTCAGACAACAGTCCATTGATTTGTGATGCATTCTCTGGATACTTGTGAGACAGTTCTCGTGCTTCTGCATTATGTTCCTAAAAACAGAAAGATATTTTTAGTACTCGCGGGGAAAAAATTACCATTATAAATACAATAAAAAAGATTTAGAATACATCTTTTCCTTCAACCATTGCGACCTTTAATCCGTGAAGCGGAACCTGAACTGAAACTGTACAACTAAAAATAGCTAAGTTTAGATCTAGTTAAGACTACCCACACCACAGAGCACTATTGCTCAATCATCGAGAGCTTGGGATTGGCCCTATTCTTTGTATACCTTTAATTTTCCTTCGATGGCTGTCATGTCTCTTTCCATGGCTTCTTGCTTCCGTTGTAATTGTTCAACCGCAGTTAAATCCTTACCAACGTCCGTGGTATTCATGGCTAGTGCTTTTTCTGCAACTCTTTGACTTGTATCGTCAATGTCCCTGTTGAATAAATGAATTTCCAAAGCTCCAGCTAACTTTTCCCTGTAAGCGCTCAAAGCTCCTTGAAGTCCCCTCCACTTGTTGTTGAAGTTGTCGCGACGTTGTTGAATTGCCTTTGCTTCATTGTCCTCGCCCTATTTTAAAAGTCAGGAAAAAAGAAATTGAAGTATTACCAAAGTAATTAAAAGCTCTACGCTCTAAAGCCATCAAAATATGTACCTGCTTAATGAGTTTATCGGCCAGAGCATTGATCGTTTTAATTCGAGCATCATCCACTCGCATGTCACTGTCAACATCATCCAGCTTTCTTTGCAAACTCAAACAATGTTCATAATCTTTCCCAATGTCACCAGCCTGGACCATCATCTCCTTGTCTCTGATCCAAGCTTCAATCTTCTCAACTTGATTGTTGAACTCGAGAATGTCTTGTGCTTCTTCCAGACCTCGACCACGATTACCAGATTCCAGTAAAAGCTTTTGCCATGAACCGCGCAAGTGTTGTAGCTGTTGTCTAATTTCTGAACTAGCCGGATGTTTTTGTGCCAGAAGAGTCTCGCCTTTTCCTGAGAAGGTACATTTTTTTTTAGTACAAGTGGTACAATTGTCTTTGGGTTATACAACAAATTGAAGATACCTTTAATTTCTTCGATTCTACTTTGATTAGCTGCCAATTCAGCCTGAAACGCTTGATGCTTCTGAAGTTTCTTAATTTTATCTTCCAAACTAGATACTTCTCCTTTGGATGCCTCAGCCTCCAACTTCTTTTGCTTCTCCCCAATCCATGATTCGGCTTCTCCCACATCTCTTACAAATTGTGCATGAAGTAAGCTAGCTTCTAATCTTCTTCTTCTAGCGTCACACAGATTACGGACTCGAGTTCGTTTCTGCATGACTTCATTGAGTCGCCTTGCAATCGTCGGGGAGTCAAAGTGATTCTGTGCTAACAATTTGTCGCCATGTTCTTGCAACGCTGATAGTTTCTCCTCTTGGGTCACAAGCAATTTCTCAAATTCATTGTGTTTCTTCACCTGAGCATCAACTTCCTCGACGGATACGCCAAAGTTGTCGCCACTCAGGGCGGCTTCTTGCGTAGCGGACAAGTTGTCCAGCTGTTTTGCATCACGTAAGAAGAAGTGCAGGTCGATTAATTGATCTAAGTGCACTTTCTTCTGCTGCCAAGCAGTATGTAATTTTTGTCTTTCATCGAGCAATTGATTACACTTCTCTTCCACTTCCTACCAGAACAAATTTTTAAGTAGCACCATGTACCCCACGTTACGTAGTATCTTACGGTGTCAATAATTAGTTAGCTGTTTTAATAATCTCTGTTAAACTTACCACAGCAGCATAATGGCCTGTTTGCACCATAGCTTCACCGAGATCAAGCACAGCGCTAAAACTTTCTTCTCGTGCTTCAATTTCACCCTTTAAAGCCTCGTGTTCTGCCTTCAAGGTCTGTGCACTGGCAGCATCACGAACTTTGTCCTCCGTAGACATAGTCGCGCGAAGACCAGCTGCCCAATTCATCAGATCGCGAACCTTCAGAGAAATAAATTTTAAGGATAAGGATCTAGGAGTAAATAAAATATACTAACAATAATTTTGAAAATACCTGAGTTAAGAATCGCTGCAAATCGCAACTGGCTTGCAATTGATCCCTCCTGTGCGCTGATCTTTCCTTAAGCTCTTCCCAATTGCTTACAACAATTTGTTGCTGCTGATCTATATGCGTGGCATTATTACCAGGGTAGAGAACCTGCAGTGTCGCTGCATCCTCTACTAAAACTTGCAGCTGCGCTTCCAGGGCGACCAAGTCATTCTCAAATCCTTCATGACGTCTTATCAGTGCCAAAACCGAATTCAAATCACGACCCAAATCCTCAGGTAAGGCGGCTTCCTTCTCTTGGATTCGAGATAAGGCCTCAGCGACATCCCGGTGAAACCGATGAATTTCGCCAGCTGCTTGCAATCGCTGCTCGCGATGTTGAATAAGACCGAGCAAATGTTGCCAGGATTCCCTAATATATGTTTAACATGATACCGTTAATGTTATTACTAATTTTTATTTTTCAACATTTATGTGCAACAAAAAATCATTTGAATAAATATCTAACAATGAGATTAGTAGCAATAACAAATACTAAGGTCGATAAACTGGATGACAGTTACGAAAACTATGATGCATTTGTAAAACGAAATATTCGTGAAAATCAGTATCATGGATAATATATATTAAACCTTTAAAATATAAACATGTTAATAATTTGGGTAGCTTGAGACCAGTGGACAGACACATTCTACAGTACACCTTTCTAACTTACCGTATAGCTGCGTGTCGTTTGCTCACCTCGGCTATCGGATCATCATCATCATTTCTAAATTAAATTTGTGCGCAAGAAAAAACGTTAGTGACCATCACCGATGAAATATATTATATCATTATGTAGAGCTTGCAAATTAAACATGGACTATACGTACTACTATACCACGTTAATGGACTAGAATATATCGACACCTATATTAGTAATATATACTTATACAAAAGAAAAACCAATAAACTAATATACAAGTGAAGTATAATACTTGTTTAGAGATGAGAGAACGAATATGAATTATAGGAACCGTATACCTCAGGAATATTTAGTTCAACATTTTAAAATCAAAGTCTCTTACCCAAGTTGTTCCTGTCGCTTTTCAATGTCCTGAATATAAGGACTTTCGTTGGCTATTAATTTCCTGGCCAAATCCTCGCACTGATTAAATCTTTCAGAACCAGCTTCTATCCTGTGCTTAAAATCATTGAATTTTGCTTGGAGCACTAGCAAGTGCTCATAATCTTGTCCATAATCCTCCGAAGCAGCTGCCTGCTCTTGTTCCTTGATCCATTGCTCCAATTCTGCGCTCTCCAGGAAATACTCATGCCTGTACATGCTTTCCATGAGACGTTGCTGTCTAGCTGTGGCCAATCTTTGCAACGCTCGCATTTGCTGTGCAATTGATTGCTGCTTACTAGCAATTGCTTTACTGTCAGGATGTTTAGCATTGACCATAGTAGTTGCAGTATGACCCATTTCCATCACTATACCATTGTAGGTATCTAATTCGAGCTCCAATGCCTAAAACGAAACGTATAATTTAATTTGGTTTCAAGTACATCCACAAATCTTTGATAAAACTTTAATATTAAATGCACCTTATGTTTTGTAAGTAATTTAGTAGCAGCATCACGATCTCTACCGTAATCAGTAGAACTTAGCATATCATTCTTCTCGTTCAGCCAACTCTCAACTTCACCAGCCTCAAAGTAGAACTCCTGCGCCTTCAGAGAAAGATCCAGTGCACGGCTACGCTCTTCAGCTTTACCTTGAAGATCTTTCCAAGCATCTTCCAGGATATCACAGAGTTCTTGTATCTATAAGAGAGCATGAATAAGATTAACAAAAATTAGACTAAGCTTTATTCCCTCTAAACACTAATAACAGCAAATAACACTCCTTTGAAGAACTCATGATGAATTGCACTGAAAATTTCTATTGTGAAACTTCATTAATTGAAGCATGCATAAAAACACTGAAATTTATAACATATATCAAGCAATAGGAAAAGAATTTTTAATCCCCGGATCTGCCTCGGTCTTGTGGTCATAAATTCGCTCAAATCAATTAAAAGCATTATTTAGATTTCACGTGATAACATTCATGCGGGCGTGACCAAACCTTATCTTACCTCGCCAAAACCATATATCTCGGAGGTGCTCCGGCTGTGCAAAAACGTTCACACTTACTCGTGACTCATGACACACGTATATCAAATCCACATATGAACGGTATTCAAATTAAATATGTATGATTATGTCATATTCTCTACCTTTTTCTTCTCTGGATGCACTTGATCGATGAGTGTTTGCCCTGATGCCAAGGTCTTGTCTATCATAGGCTGGTGACCTGCGATTTCCGCCTCGAGTTTTTTATGCTTCTTGTGTAAGGATTGTGCTTGGTGTAAATTTTGTCCAAGGGTCGTCGAGGATGCTTGTGGCAGATGATCTTTAATCCACTGCAACTCCGCATCTAGTTCGAATCCAAATTTATGGAACCTCAAACTTTCCTCGAGAGCTTCCCGACGTTTTCTAGCTGGCTCCTTCAGACTGCGGAATCTATGGGATAGAAAAAAATAATTATATTCAAAACTGATACTAGTTAATCCTGCCACAGGTCCACATACTTCTTTTGAGTAGCCTGGCTAGCCTTCAGAATATTAGCAGCATCGAAGTGACCCTCATGTGCCATTTCCTGTCCCATGGCTACGATGTCATCAACTTTCTGTTCCCATTGAGTCATGTCATTCTCCAATATCTGATGCTTCTTTAATAATTCCTTACAGCTTCTCAGGTCAGTTCCGACTAATTTACTTTGCAAAGAATTTTTAATCTCTTCCAATTTTAATCTAGCGTCCTCCATAGTACGATTGTAACCATGTTGAGAAGCCGCCTGTCTCAATCTGCGACCCTTTTCTAAAGACAATGCTACTAATCTATCCCATTGATCATTCAAGTCCTTCAATGTTTTACCGACGTCATCGGATCTATAATTCTCTTCGGATATCAATGCCTTTCCAGCTTTATTAACAGCTCTTAATTGTCCCTCATTAGCCCTCAGTTCTCGCTCAAACGCTTCATGCTTTTGTAATTTACGTTCCAAATTATTCAAATCGCGATAACTCTCATCGGATGCTGTTTTCATTTTGTCACTTAACCAATCACGCAGATCATCAACTTCAGCAGAAAATTGTTGATAGTGCTCCGAAGCTTTCAAAGCTGCACGTCTACGTTGAGCTGCATCCTTGACAGCAGCTCGGCGTGCCAATACTTGATTTCTTCTCTCATTAATGCTAAAAAGAATCAATTTTTTAGCATATTTATCAAACTTTATACCAAATGCATGTAAATACATTCTCATGATACTTACTGATCCTTGTCATAATGTTTCTGAGCGATCAACTTATCTGCCGTGTCACTAAAGGCTTTCAATCTGTCATCTTGAGCATGAAGAGTATTCTCAAACTTTTCATGTCGTTTGAGCAATGCTTCAACGTCATCTAGAGTTTCACCTAAATCAGTAAATTCTAAGAATGCCTCATGAGAACTGGTTGTCGCTTCTATTTGATCTGCTTCGCGATTAAATTGCTGCAATTCCAAACATTGTCGTAGCCACTGTTCCTTGACTGCCCAATCAGTTACTACAGCATGATACAGGCCGTTCAATTTATCAAGACGTTCACGAACATCCACCAAAGCTGGATTGCGGTGTAGTAATTGATTACCAAGTTGTTCAACCTCTCGAAATCTAAGGATTCATAATATTTAACGTGAAAATATATCGCTTTATAATTTCACGTTTACAGAGTTTTTCAAGGAGTTTAAAATAAAAATCAACAGCACGTACTCATCCTCACGTGTTTTTATCTCTTCGCCAAGTTCTGTGTGTTGTTTTCTCAATTGTTCTGCAGTGGCTACATCTCTGACTGGCTCCTCTGCATTCATAATGTCTTGAACATTGGTAGCCCAATTGATCAAGCTCTTTGAACTGTTCATAAATATTTGTTGCCCTACAGCGTCTTCCAAACGTGACCTACGCTCCTTAGCTTTAGTTCGTACTTTGTTCCACAATTCTTTAATTTCATTTTGTCGGGCATTCACGTTACTCAATTCATTAGGATACGAGCTCTTGACGCTATTGGCAAGTAAATTGACCTTCCGAACCTGGAGAAAGAAATTATTAAAATTGTACAGAGTTACAAATAAAGTACTTAAAGAAATTTAAAAAAGGCAAAGTACCTTCTCCTCAACAGGAGCCAATTCTCGTTCCAAGTGCTGATGTCTTCTCTGCAAAGCTTGTACGGTTTTTAAGTCTGGTCCCAATTCCGCAGTATCCAATTGAGTCATTTTTTCTAGCATCCAATCGTGAGCCTCATCACATGTTCTGTTAAATAATTCAACGCTCGATGCTCCTTCGAGACTCTTTTCTTTCTGCGCCTTCAACCAGTTCAAGTGATCCCACAGTTGATGAATATGCCTTTGTCTGGCTTTTACTTTGTCTAGCTGACTGTGCCCCTGAGTAACGAAATCTTCAACTGCCGCGTCAATGGCCTCAACGCGTTTTCCAGATGCGGAAAGATCTGTTAAGAATTTCTCATATTTCCTCTTGGCAGTTTCAACGTTATCTCCAGAATCATCTGCCCTCAGCATCTTCTCCTTGTCCTTGATCCATTTTTCAAAGTCATCGCACTCACGATAGAAACCATAAAGTCTTATCGCGTCCTCCAACAGTGCGTGTCGCTTCGCTGCCAAATCTTGTAGTTCGTTGTAAGTATCATTTATTTTCTTCTGTCGCTTCTCGACACTATCGCTGTCACTTGCAGGCTTGCGCTTAATCGGTTTTACAGCCGACTTTATTGACTTTACTCTTCTGACTGGTACTACTTGTTTCACCATCTTAGTCTTCTTCACCCTCTGCGTCACCTTGACTTTCTCTGGTCTTCGCACTTGGACTTGAACTACTTTTGGTTCGATCTCACGTACATAATTCGCTGGTACGAAACCAGCTGTACCGTCTCCTTTGCTAACGCGCCACCAGTCATCATTGGTTTTTTGCAATAAGAGCATAATTTCGCCTTTAACCATCTCCATTCCATCCCCGCTGAATGGATATAAACTCTTCACTTGTGGAGCTAATCTCTCTTCGAATACGGTCTTAGGTTCTAAACGTTCTACGACCTCGTCGATCCATTCATCTTGAGGAACTAGTCGGACTTCCTTGCCTGAAATAATAAAACAAAAATATACATATATTTAAGTGACCCTGTAGTATGATAGACAATATGCATAAATAGTTGAGAAATAAAAATGACTCTTCTTACCCCACTCTTCTTGTTCTAATTCAGCAACTGGTTCTGGATCTGCTGATAGTTCAAGAGTCGATATACCAGCTTTTATTAATTTTTCAGCTTGCGTATTCAATGACTGTACATCGCCTTTGTAGGCATTCAATTCTCCTTGCAGATCCTTGTGCCTCTGAAGAAGAGCTTGCGCACTCGGTTCATCCACACCGTAATCCTCGGACGCAACCAATGCCATTTTTTCATTCATCCAAGAATCAGCCTCGTTTGCATCTGTATAGAATTGAAAAGCCTCAGCAGCGTCTTCCAGCTGTTTCTTTCTGAGAGCAGCAAGTTCCTCGAGAACCTTCCAGTGCTCTTGCAAGGAGTCAATACGATTTTGAATTTCAATGGATGATGGATGATGGTCAGAAATAAGTTTCCTTCCTGCGTCGCAAAGTTGTTCAGACTTTGGACGTCTAACTTTCATCTCATCTTGCAGAACTTTATGTTTCTGCTGTAAGGATATCACGGCTCGCAGATCCTTTGCGGAAATACCAGCCTTACATATCCTCTGTTTCTCTACTAACCAGGATTCCTCGTCCTCATGATCTTGCAAAAAGTGGAAGAAATTCCTAGCATCCTCCAAACGAGCTTTACGTTCCTTGCTATTCTCGACAAGCTCATCGTAAGCACTATTCAAGAGATCCAATTTCTGCTGAAGTAATGGCACCTCCTTACTCGTAGGTTGTGCCAAATGCTGTGCAGCCTGTCGACCAAGTCTCCTTTGAGTCTCGCCGAGCGCTGTAACTTGCAGTTCTTGTAAGCTGTGCTTCTGCAAGAGATCTTCGACGCCCAGTAAATGAGGTCCGACGTCGACACTCTGGAAATTGAGTTGTAGCTCTTGAATAGTAGCCAGAGTAGTGTCGATCTCTCTCATCAAGCTCATAAGAGAGCAAAGAGCAGCTAGATTCAATTTGTGGTGATCGAGAAGAGCCAGCAATTCCTTCCACCTCTGTAAAACCTCTTGTTCCCTCGCCTGAACTCGCTCCAATCCGTGATAATTCTCTCTGACAAGCTCGTCGGACATGTTCGTCAAATCATGGAAACGTTCTTCTCTAGCTAAAATATCGGCGCTGATCGCTTCGTGCTTCTTCACGGTAGCATCGACCTGGGCAAGGTTGCTCCCGTATCTTGGATCTGACAGTACCTGTATCATTTCCTTGAGGTAACCTTCTCTGAGAACACTCTTCCTCTCGAACTTATAATTCAATTGCTCCAGTCTTTCCTGCCGGAGTAATTCCGTTCTGAGTGCGACCTCTCGACGATGCTCAGCACGCTCGAGCTCGACCCAATTTCTTTCTATATCGTGTACAAGTTGGCCTTCTTGTGGAGTAAAAGCTGGTTGATTGAGCGACTTCAATTGCGTATTTATGTGAAAGTACAGAGCCTCTATTTCCGAACGTTCCTTGTACTTTGGCGGTTTCTCGACTGTGCGATATTGCTTGAACGCCAATAATTCACGCTGAATACCTTCCAAGGAGTTAGGGAAATTTCTGTCCTCCAGCACGTTAATCTTCAGCTTTATCCACTCAAGTAAATCACTGGTTAGCTTCTCGTAATGAACTTTCATCTTGTCGGCATCCATCATTTGTCCAACGATCTAAAGAAAATCATTAATAATTAATATAACGAACATTACACTTAATATATGTATTACTATCGATCATAAATTCTCAATATACATTTGCAATTCTCTTTCCACTCTTGATCTCGTTCTTCATCCTGGCGAATGTGTGATAATACGATGCGACGTAGGTAATAATAGACTTCTCGTCGGGCCTAGCCGTATCAACATCCTCAGCATCCAATAATCGCGGAATTCCCAATTCCGCATTTGCCACGTCGAATGCATAATTGAGATTGTCAATGTGTTTGTTCTGTTGTAATTCCGCCCAATTGACCAAGTCGGGCCTGTGTGCATGGATGAGTGCATTGAAGCCAAGACCGCTTCTCCATGATCCTTTTACATAAACACAAATCTCATTCGTTTCATGTTCATCTCGAAAATGATATGGCATGATGCAACATCAGCAACAGAGGCTCTGATACAAGGACATAAAGAAACACAACGAATATATACACCAGCCTCAACATAAAGTATCTTACCAGTAAAGTCCTGAATATTAACACCAGGATAGCCATTGGTTTTCCTTTGGCACCATAGGAGCAAAGCATCTTTGGCTGATTTCTTCTCACTACTCTCATTTTCCTCGTCAACGTCGATCTCGATCTCTTGAATTTGGAAGCGTAAAATAATCGTCCAGATTAAACCGAGGATCAGCCTAGGATTCCCATCGACGATATCCTCGGCTCCTATGCTTTCCAGTCGTACCTATTCAAACAAACAGAAAACATTTTCAATCCTTTATTTTCATATGGTTTACATCGCTTGACCATACTGTAACTAAATAACCCAGTTTATTATTACAAAATTCCCATAAGGATCTCGCTGTGAGAGGTGCAACTTAGAGTTAATTATGTTGCGAGTCGTGCAACATTCGCGATGGTTGGAATGTCGTCAGATCAGTAAACGGGTCCATCAAGGCCGCTGGGAAATGGAAATTATTGCCTTTGCAAAGTGAGTGACACCTTCGAGCCGTAAAAAAAATAAAGAGAGAT
Organism: Cephus cinctus; assembly: GCF_000341935.2. NCBI lineage: Eukaryota > Metazoa > Arthropoda > Insecta > Hymenoptera > Cephidae > Cephus > Cephus cinctus. The sequence goes on from NW_014333313.1 coordinate 315,917, forward strand.
TAAGAATAATTTTGTCACTGGGAAAGAAAAAAGTTATCTTGATAAACAGCCATATCGGTATTAAAATCTGATGAACAAGATTTTCTTCTTTCTCTCGATGGTCGTATAACCAGGCTGGCGATCGAGAGAAAAGAAAGTACAAGAATAATTATTTCTCCTATCGCACATCTCCATTGTCAACTCAGAATTGACAATAAGTAAAGGAGTAGAGACGACCCGTTATTTCTTAGCGTCGACCTTCGAATTTCAACTGCGCCAAACTGCATACAGTCACGTTATGATCGGAGTTTGAGCGGCGCATGAATAATGAATGAACCACACTGGGCTGCACGGCGAGGAAGGTATACAGTTATGTAGACTTAAGCCGAGTACAGTTAAAACTCGTGCAGAGCAAGAGAACGACGATTAAGCGATACATGCTCGCGGCGTTAAGTAACTTTTAATGTAAATAGCTGCGTGCCTGGCGCGTAAAATCTATCGGATGGATCGATTAAATATCTTTTTTTTTTATTTCACTCGGATACGACGAGGTGGACACGCAGAGCAGACGACCGAGGAGATTCATGCCCACGCGACACTGACGAATGAATTTCGAATAGGTATGAAATCATCGCGCCTTGTGTTTCACATTGTCATTGTAATAAGAGGCCGGCAGCGGGACGTGAATTTTACATGGAGAAACGGGAAGCAGTTACGTCCTGGAAGATTTACATCTCTCGTCATCCCACGTTACACGTCACTGCAGCTGTATAACAATAACTATTCCTGCCAAGAGTACAGTTCGGGACGTAATGGATTTTACAAGAATGAAAACACTAGTGGACAAAGAAATAATTATTGACAATTTCTTAAAATTAAATGACAAATAACCTAGAATTACCTGACGCTCGACGAAGAAAATTTCCCACGCGCGTAAATCCAAGACAGTGAGATATCTATTTTTTAAAAAAAAGACAGCATCGTCTGCAACAAGCCACGCATTCTTGGAAGAGGAAAGAGTGCAGATCGATGGTATGCGAATGACAACTGCGAAGACACGCGGTATGCCGTGCGAAACTGACAGATTCCCACATAGATTCCATGGTACCCAAAGACCCTAGCGGAGGAACTCGAAAGCGCCCACCGACATCCATCTTGATATCTTTACGACACTTATCCGTTATTTTAAAAAAGCCCGTAGGCTTCTCGGTCATGGGGATCGCGACTCATCCTCGGTAAATGCAAGTTCCTTTTGATACGTAGATACAGCCTGGAGGTTCGAAAGATCGCGCGAGATCAACATCGAGTTCTCGTTATTAACTAAAATAACACCGAAGTAGGTCTTCTCGCTGCGTTAAAGTATGACACTGTATGACGCAACAGATCTGCGTTAGGTTTATTTATCGTTTACTATGGGATCTAACAGGAATGGTCATACCTTACAAGGTTGACTAGCTATAGGTATGTATACTATGCATGATACCTAGAGACTTATACACAGAGTCCAGTGTGCCAGTTCTGTTAAACTCCGTTATATTTCTCGGTAGATGGTTTCATTTTACGAGCATACCAACGAGAAATGCACGGCTGCGCTATCGATGGGAACAGTGTGTAGTCCATTGTAAACTGCGTACCGGACCCAGGGACTTTTAGGTTAGCCTGACAGAAAACGGTTACGAGGACGCGGTGGCTTGTCTGCTAATAAAGAAACTAGGACTCAAAAGGTACTGAGTGTGCATCGTAACGATACAATGATAAATTATCGTGATTCTCATGAATTTATTAGCCTGGCTAAGACAATTAGTTGTAGCGTAAAGGAAAAATTAATTTCCTTAAATAGAACGCTCTTGGAGGTTAGGTAGTCACGGATCGTCCTGAAAACGAGTTAAGATTGCAGAAAGATTACGCAAGAGTCCGTATAATCAGAATTATTTGTAGCCGTAAGTGACGCAAACAGTCATCCCGACGAATCCTTCGTACTTTCCGGTCTCCCGTATTGAATTCCGAGCGGGTGACGAATTTCTTCAATGACCTTGTCGCTTCCTCCACGAACGGGATACCGCAAGCAAATCCAATAGATCCCACTCAAGCCGTATCCTCATCCCATGAGACTACGTTACCGTTTTACGTACAATCATAGATCCCACTAAGCCTCTAAGGCTTACGGGGGCGCCATAAACGGACCTCAGCAGCAAGCTGCATAGACACGCCTTGTACAGTTGCGACCGATAGAGGCAAAAGGGCATAAATGCCTCGGGCATCTAAACTCGCCAACCATATGGTGGCGGAACTATTGATCATCGATAGCAAATATTTGCAATGATTAGCTATCAACACGTTACAACCGCCTAGCTCGTAGCAAATTCCTCCAGCCATTAACAATTTTCCTTACCCTCATACAAATATTGTTAACAGCAGCCAGCACTGTTTGAGAAACTAACCTAGAAAGTATGTATACAGAAATATCAAATAATTTCTCGTTCGTTCTACGCCGTCTGTTACTCCAGTTACATATTACATACGGTTTACGTGAAACGACGACTCGCGTCGCCGTTCACCACGCTCGCTCTCATAGACCGTTTCCTCTTTCGCCATTGACGTACACAAAGCGATTTCCGAGTTTACACTCTAACGAAACGTCTTCGCGGAAAAGTGAAATCCATTTGACGCAACGGCATACGCCACCGTGGCAGTTGAAAACGTTGCGAAATGATATTGCGGACGATTTCCTCGTAGGTGAGCAAAAGGTGCATAATATCTTTCAAGGAATCCCTCGATGAGGTGAGCAGCACAAGTGCAGGTGGTATATGGGACCGCACGGGATCTTCGCGCAGATATCCTCGTACGTGGGTAGTTTTTTCTTTCGTTTCCACCTGTACAATGTAACTAATGCGCGTCCTCAAACTCTGCGCACGTATGTTAAGCGGAGAGAGAGAGAGAGAGAGAGAGAAAATGAGCCTCGCAAGGAGTGTCCAGTTACGTAAGCCAGAGGCATAATCAAAGGCCTAAAGGAATTCCACTTTGCGCACCCAAGAAAAACGGGCCAGCGTGGCATTCGCTAACGTAAGGCACATGCAGTTCCTGTTTATTCGCAAAGTAGCGATTTGATTTAGCGAATCGCTTCGGACATCGCGAATTTCGCTGACTGGCAGGGCGCAAAGAGAGATGACCTTGAATTTTACAAAGTTTCTAAGCCGACGAATGGATCGACGAGCTGCGTACGCACATTGCGAGTCTGCTGCTTTGAGTTTCTAATGCATTAAATAAGCATATAACATTTTCTTAAACGTGCATTCCATACCCGTTAGAAAGTACTGATCTGCGCGAACGCGTATCTGCCTTGTGTAAATGAAAGATCGCGAGGAAGGATAATCTTTGCGCTGTCTCTCACGACCGCAGCTTCTTCAGACATTCTGACAATTGCCACGTACGAAGACTGCCATTGAAATTAACGCGGGAGGCTTTTATTGATAACGCGTGATAGGTAATCAGATACTTGAATACGCTTGTACGTTAGAGAACTAATTACCTTATCGTTAACAAACTTATAAATCCATGTGTGTAACAGTTAATGACATCGGATACCCTTAGCAGCGTCTAATCGGTATGCTTCTTGTGAACTCGGCACGAACTATGCCAATGAGTAAGATAAGCAGTGATCGGCACGTAAGGACTACACAATGCGAAAGAATGAGTCCCGTTGCCGGTGCGGGTCAAACGACTTATCCATCCGTTAAACGTGAATCCATCGTTCCGGTGGACGTTTCGAGGATTCGATAATGACTTGCGAACCGGCAAAGTGAAACGTAAGCGGAGATGTAATTTCGAAACGTCTGTATTTATACGACGGCCTATATCGCTATAGTCGTGTAATAAAGAAATTCGCAAAGTACTCACAGTTAATTGAACGTACAAAAATTGTATACGGTAGAAAGAACTCTCAGAATCGAGCGGCTTCTCTTATCGTCGACAGGACGATCGATGTGTGTACACGGAGAAATAAAAAAATAGACTGAAGTAATTCGTCCATCGAATCGAAGAGTATCGACATGGCATAACGATTATTAATAAGCGATGGCGAGTCTCCTCTTATTTCACATCTCTCTGGGACTCACGGTCTGGCGAGTTTTGCTCGGTCGCTGACCTTTTTCTCTCGCTTCTTCTCCTGTCCCCGATTACCGGCTCCTTCCTCCTTTCTTAAAGCTTTCATCTCCCTCGTAGCCCCACGTAGTGCGCTCACGCAGCATCCCGATTTACGGAGCACCGAAAAATTAACGACAGGATCAAGAGAGAGAGAGGGAAGATAAAGAAGATTACATATAAGTATCTTTCGGATAAGCGGTTCCTTTAGTACTATAGTATACCATACATGGGATCCATCTCTCTCCAACTGCAACAGAATGCCAGAAGGCATCCAGCCTTGACTCCAAAGTATCTCAACCCTCCTGACCGTAAGGCATCGTCCTTTCCAAGAAGAACGCGCGGATTCCTCCCTAATTGTACAGGGTTGAAATTTTATTGGGGATGACCACAGCCGTAAGATCTTGACAGACCATAACGACGAGCATGGACCTTCGGTAGGAAGGAATATTCTGATAATAAAAATTGTAAGTATCAACATCCGTGACCGGGTAAGAAATTACTTTTGAATTCTACTGATCTTGCCTTTACAGTAGTCACGGTGTAGTAGTTGATTACTTTATCTGAAGAAGACAAAAAATTATTGCCGACTGAGAGAAGGATGATAAATTCGTTATACGGATACGGTTGGTAATAGTCAAGGCCTTAGGACCTATTGAAAAGGAGGAGAAAGCGGTCGGGGTCGTCAACTGATGAATCCATTAAGACACGGAATCATATGATTAAAAGAACGTTATTTATGGTCTTTTGGGCGTAGGTGCCGAGCGGTAGGACGACAGACCTTATCCAGGTTTCACTTTTTGTCATAGGTCAAATGGGTACCTCGTGTGCTAATCAGAATTGACCAAGGACTTTCCATCCGAGTAGTCGGGTGGTCTTGCAGGATGATAATTATCGAATGCTAGCCACTGGTACGACATAGTCCTCGAGGATGACATGTCCCTTGGTTATCCCAATAAGGAAATACGGGAATCGATGAAAAGCTGCTCCGTAAACAGTACCACGTGCAGGGTCCCGTTCGGTTGGTTTGCTAGGAGAAAAAAACTCAGCACCTTTTAACTGTCTTTAAAGGCTAACTGTAATGTTAATACTGTGAATGTCCATCATGCATTATTTACTAAGTGCATGGCTCATTGGTTACGAGTTCTGTTACGCCTGTTCGTTTCCACCAGGTTGGAGAAAGGTTCCAGAGCGAAGGGAAGAAAACGTGCGACCTGCCTTCCTACCTACCTGTCTACCTGAGAGCAACCTGCCGGTCTGCTTGGCTCCGACAGAGTAATTCTTAATGAGAGATTCTAATTTTTCGAGTACAGTCCCACCATTATTAATTTTAGACACGCACCTATCACACGGATGCTCCACTGGTACCGTGTGAATGTTGTATTATACTAGAAGCGAACGACAATGCTACCTAATCCGATTATTACCGATGAAAAGAAAAATACGTTTTTGTTATTCAGAAGACAGAGTGATGTTTGCCAAAGGCAAATAAGATCTAAGACAAGAGGTCGGACCTGGTCAGGGCACATAATGCTTTTTCGCAAAAGCATAAAATCGTCTTACTACGTCGGTCAAAGGAAGTCCTTGACTTGCTGAAGCCGAACAGCAGGAGTGGCAAATTAAATTCTCGCTCCGCGCCACTGAACCTTTCCTGGTCACTCCTGCTCGGTCGATTCTCTGCTTTATACGTGTGAAAAAAAGAAGAATCAAAGGAAAGTTTTATAGATCACTGCGTCAATGGGTATATCACTTTTCTTTTAGATAATCATAGTAATGACAGCAATCGTTTTGACGGTATCAAATTGGTAATAACGATTGTAATGGTTTCGCGCAAAAGACACCCACGTAGAGTGACGATCGATACACGTTATACCAAGAGCGATAGTACAACGAGAGTCAGATCGAGTACTTGGTAATAGGAGAAACATCCATTTGTTTTGTTCTTAACGGCAAATCGAATTACCGACGGGCTAGTTCCTTCATGCTGGTCAATGCTCTGGCTACAGGCCGTACAGTCGAGTCAAGTTTATACACCGTCCGGTTTAAGCCAGCCATGGCTCCCTCGCCAACTATATTATATGTATATACGGTGTACATAAAACTATTATGTCATAAGCCACGGACTATAGAGGCCATTCACGAGAGGAGTTTACACTTCGACGGCTTCGCGTAGCCCAGCGTAGTCGGAGACGGACATTCCAAGGTGTCACACGTTGAAAAATTTACCCTGGACATTTTTCAGTGTGCGCGCTACGATTGGTATACCCCTATTTTATAGGTCAGGGATACAAGGAGATATTTCATTATCTCATTAGTGCATGCTTAGAAATTTACATATGACTCCGTGGATAGTCGGGGTCTATTTCTTACCTTTGTATGAAGGAACGCCAATGATTTGTTCACATTCTCTATCTTGTGCACCCGCATACGTCCATTGTTGGGCTTGGCTAGTCTTTCGCCCGAAATGATCTCCAGGAGCTTTAGCAATTTCTTTCCGTCTGCCAAGTCAGTAAATAGATCTTCGACTTCCATGCGAGCCTGAAAGACAAATTAACAAGTTATACTATTGTTTTTATGGATATAGAACGTTATTAAAGATAATTTCTGATTGGTCTGTTTAGTACACAGTATTCCCTGTATGCCAACCAACCTTCAGAAGGAAAGAATTTATCCACTTGGTAAAAGTCTTCTTTTGGATGTGAAGACGTTCTTCTTGCAGGGCCTTGATACGGCCCTGCTCGAATTTGAGAACATCCTCCCTTTGAGTCATTCTTTGCTGAATCTCTGGACCACCCCTGTATCTGTCAACCCTCTGAGGCCGATTGGAATGGGGATAATCAAAGTTGTAGGTCCTTGCGTGGGGTGCAGCGTGGCGCCCAGCGCTGGGCTCATACTGGGCCCCTGAAAAAAAAAACCAAATCCCATTATCAGTTTATGTTAATAATTAAAAAAAAAGTGAATCCCAAAAAATAAAAAAAAAAATAATAAAAATCCACTAGCTGCACCCAAAGCTATACTGATCTGTCCAATCTTATGCACTGGTCTTGTCGTTGAGAATTGTGACATTTCACGTGGGATGTGTGAAAAAACCAGTCTGACTGCATAAAGCAGCTAAAAATTATCATTATTTCAGGAAGGTCACCAAAGTCAAACAACCAATGAACTCCGAAGCGGCTATATGTCGTAAAGCCTCAAGAAAAACATACAAGCCGTCACTACTCCTCCCCCAGCGGGCGATATCCACGAAAAGTATCCATAAATATCTAATATCCAAAAAAACTGACTGATAACGTTCCAAAGGTATGAAAACTTTTACTTTATTCTACCAGACGATGTCCCCCGTAGGAATTCAATAGACCTGAATATCTAATATCCAATATCCATAAATATCTAATATCCAAAAAAAAACTAACTGATCACATTTCAAAGGTATGAACTTATACTTTATTCTTCCAGACCATGTCCCCTGTAGGAATTCAATAGACCAGACCACCAAATCTCCTATCCATAAAAGCAAAGTGCAAATCATGAAAGGACTGTTCCCACAATGTCTACTGCACTCGCAGCCAGCGAGTACGGAAGTTAGCATCAACACAAGAAATACGCAATCCAGTCCAAGCATCAGAAAGAAAGTAAATGTACGAGCAGCCATTTTCAACTAGCATCTCTCGACAAGTACGATTCGATCAACTGCATCCATCATAGCGTCGTTTACCCCCATAACGGTCGCGTCACCTTTAACGACGGCAGAGCGTCGAAAGAATTCCATCAAAAAAATCCCTAGACACTTTCTAGGGATTTATTTGCCAATTCAAATGGTAGTAACGGACTACACGAACAATAACAAGATACAAAGTGTCAAAACGGCCATTTCTATTGATATCTCTGAAGGTATCTGCATCCGTCATTGATATGATAAGCCATACGATACCAAGAAAGGAATAACACGATTCCTTCAATAAAATCGAGCGCGGGATTATCGTATACATAAATAGCCTTAAGATTCCGGGTACAGCTGAACGGATCTCATTAGGATATTTATCAAACAGTTCCTTGCGACCTGATTCGTTAGATTTCACTCGGGCACCGAGCGGTAATTTTGAGATTAGTCATCCTTCGGGTACCGCTCACTGCTGCAACGTTATTTTCTATAAACTCCACCTCGCCGGTCAGCCCAGACACTTGCGTAACGTTTAACAACGAAATTACAGATAGGAGTGACCTGTATGAAGGAGGTGAGCCGAATATTTTATTAGTCGGCGCCATTGGGGTTGGCCTTCTTTACAGTGAAGTCACCGAGTGACTACGTACCAGAGAGGAGAATGTATAAAAAACGTGACGGCAGGAATCTACGTACACGCATTATTGTATGTGTCTACGCGGGAGCAATGACAGACATGCATATATATATATATATATATATATATAGCTAAATAAATTTGATTAGACATCCTTGAATAAACTAATATAATTCGATATCGTTTATTCCCAGATCAAAAACATATATATAAAAGTTTGTTATATATATATAGAATTCCATGAAGATGACGTATATATGGATAAAACTCTACGTATTCGACGGATGTGGACCGAGAGGAGTAATTCGTCTGTACGGGATGTGCGTACAAGATTAAAATCCGTACAATAACCTTTCCTTGGTGTACGCAGCTTATTTTAGCCGATTGTAAAACCTCGTGAAAAGCAAACCTATGTGAAATTTAGTTATCGATCTAGGAGAAGGTCACTCCTGTTCTGTCTAATTTGATACAGCGTCATTTATCACCTGTACACATATGTATAGACATGCGTACGATACCACGTATTATCTTGTTTCGAAGAAGCTTTATTATTACTTTTTCTTCATCGTACCAGTTTACAATTTTTCTTCGGTGCCAGAGTCCCGCATTACAATTACACCTACTTTTGGTATCGTGGCAGAGGTGATAAGGATCAAAGAGACTACTGCGCGTTATCTTCGAATTCTTCATAAAAGTCAGCGAAGGCTTTACGTATTCTAGTGGATCGAGGCGATATCATTTAGCAATATAATTGTAAAAATATTTGAAAAAATTTCTATCGCTCTCCTAGGATTTTCATTATCGGCCGATGTTCATTGACGTAGGTCGAAAAAAAAAGTATTATCTCGACTTAAAATCTTATATTTACCATAACGATATGACATTGTTGAAATAAATTTTAATCACGCCACAATGTTCTTCTGCATACGATCGAACCGTGTGGATTTTGGATTGACCGAGCTTTTTGGATTTCTGGTCACTTGCACTTGGCGAACGATACTGTAAGAGCCATTACGACGAAGTTTCTCAAACTTTGTTATTATTAATTTTTTTTTGAACAGACAGACGGCTATGCACGACGATTATATCATTGGCGAATGGTGACACCCAACTGATTCAGCTGTTAGCCAAAGGCCACTAACAGGACTCTTATCACGTATCGTGTCTGTATTGGACTTGTGTGCAAGAGCGCAGGTACTTGTATGTATATCTTTTAACATAGGCGTAGGTACAGCGTAGTAGCGGAGATAGAAATAAATTTACATATAAATAAATAATCTGTTTATAAACTATATTCAATTTTGAATGACAGAATAAAATCGCAAGTCCTCGCTGTGAAACGATCGGTAATGAGATAATTTTTATATAAAAATTTGCATGATGCAAAAGTCATTTATAGATCGTTCCATCATGCTGATCGTTAATTACTAATAACTTTAATGAAATTCGTGAGCGATGTTGAATTTGACGAAGGAATAGCTCGTTTTTAATATTTCTGTATGCAATATAACCGTAAGTGTTTTTTTTTTCGGAAAAGATCATTTAAGTCATCGTTATTTCCGTTAAAAAAAATTCTCTAATCAATTCCCGTCCGCTGCACTTTGATAACCCAACCCAGATATTTGTTGTGTTATAGAAAAAAAAAGGAGCGTGCATAGAGCACATTCCAGGAAAGTTAGAAAAGAATGGAACAAGTCATCGTGCGATACTTTGCAATCGTTTGCAATTATAGAGTTCTTCAATCTAATCAACGAATGAGCGCATTCTTGCATCGATAACTGACGACTGTTGATTCGTAACGATCAATTAATTATCTACGATCGTTGAACGTCAGGATGAATAATTTGAAGAAAAAAAAAAAAAATACAAAAAAATGAAGATACTCATCATCGTTATCCAATTTCGGAAATGAAGAATCACAAGAAAACAAATGACTCAAGAGAAAAGTTGCCGTAGGATGTAGAAAGTTAAATATTTACAAACGACACTCAACGTCGTACATTAATCATTAAGTAAATTTGAATCACCGAAATCTGCCGCGCCAATGCAAGTTTTTCGGTAAAAAAGTTGAATCATTCGAAGGAATTCTCGTTATCGGACGTAACGATAGATTCAAGTGGGTGCGTGCTTGTTACGATAAGCAATAAGAATTTTGAGTAGTCGTTTGAGAGAATTCAAAATTCCCGCTCCCAACAGCGTAAGACGTATTTGACTGGTTTAGAGAATTCAAGAGTGAGTCAATAAAGGCGCGATACCGTAAAAAATTCTAAAGAGTTATCACGGCTATCTATCGCGCTTTAAACTTCCAGCTATCTCGATATCTCATTTCCAGAAGAGAATAGTAAGTGCGAGTGAATGGAGTTCATTTCGACTCCCTCGCCTAAGAACGAGGTTGGCTGCGACAGCCTTGGGCACGGCAGCGGAAGACAGTCGAAGAATTTAGATTGGCAGCAATGATGTCATAAGCTGACGCGAAGTATCATTCATCCAAGAAGAAATTGCTGGCACGATGATCAATACCTAGTAGAGTCGATCATCGGTGTCCTCTGACACTAGAGAATGAATTTGAGCCAAGCCTTACTGACAGAAATTATAACCTCAAAGAAAGCCCGTTCGTTCCGACCCGAGAGTAAAGTCCTGAAATGTCAACGGTATTCCGGTGTAAATTTAAAAAATTCTCGCCAACTACAAAACAAGCGAGCCATTGTCGTACGGGGAGAAGCGGTCAGTTCAAATTCCCATTGTTGCTGCAGCAGGAAGTGCGAGCGGTGCGGTTCACCGGAAATACGGTGTACGCACCGAAAAGAGAGTAAAATGAAGACCTGGAGTCTAACCCAGTGAAATCAGAGCTCCCAGTATCGGAATCACATGGCAACCAAGATATTTTTCTCTCTTGTTACCGCGTGGGATAAAATCCACTACAGTTACGAAGGGGAGACTTCGGATCTCACGATGCGAAGAGCCTGGACCGAATCTTATTGACATTGACGCAAAAGCCAGGGCTGGCATTAATGTCGGCAAAACAACATGTGTAGAAAAGAATGTACTTGTGGAGTATTCGTAACCGCCTGATGGCATGCCTATATTAAGCCGGGCGTGACTCGTCCCAGAGACCTACAAAAGGCATTTGTCATGGAGTATATTGCACAACAAATAATGCCAATCCCCAAGTTACCAACGGAATTATTAATAGTGCATCCTAAGCAGTGTGTACTTTATGATAATTATTTTTAAATATTTTTTTACAGTTCAAACCATTCAAAATGATTAACGCAGTCCATACGTGAAAGTGATTTGTTGTATATGGTTAAGAATTTGACTCCGTCAGTATTTTCTTTCTTGTTCAGCTTAACGGTACACGAGTTAAACGACTTTCGTGTACCTTTCATAGAAAATAGAGCTCAGTTTATTTAGCTAATGACTGGTGCTAACGAAGTAACGCTTTTAATGACCGATAAATAGATGAAACATATGTGCACGTGTTATACGTATACATACTGCTGTGTAATGTTTTTGTATCCTGTTTTCTTCTCTATATTCCTTGACAATTTCCAGCATGATACCCTATTACGCATACTCTTCTTGGAATATCTTAAACACAGTAATGCCTAACTATTGCTACTGAGACTAACCAGCAACATCCCTCTTGAATAAATGACAGGGTGACTCTTCCAGTTCCAAGAGTAAAAAGGGAAACGAGCTAAAGCACATGTCAACTCACCGCGTACAGTTCAGCTTGCAATTCCTAAACAAAATCAAAGCAAAGCAAAGAAACGAGCTGACTGTACACTAAGAATGGAAACCATACAAGAGTTACCCTGCTCCGGATGTTAAGTCCTCCCCAGTATAGCAGGCCTTCTAAGATTTCTAAATATCCTGAGGTCTGACTGTTTCACCAGATGGCTGAATAACCTCTAAAACAGGCACAGAGGGTGGCGAATATTTACAGCTATCCTGTCGCTGCTTTCCGTCCCATCTTTTTCCTTCCCTCAATCAACGTGCGACCTCAAGGACATCTCTCGGCGCTCCGACGAAGCTTAACAACGGTAAAAAGGTCTGTCTGAGCGAACGCCAAAGAAGAAATAAAGAGTCTTTCCTTCTCAAGCAAGGACGACCCTCTACCAAGTGACTCGCACGACTCCAAATATTTGTCTAAGCCGTCTGGACCAATCATAGTCGCTCTTTTGTCTTAATAAAAACTCATTCGCATTTCACAACCTACACCAGCTGCCAAACAGTACATCGGACACGTATCAGTTATTGTCCACATACATGAAGTTCAATCAGGTACACTCGGCTCAAACGATTCTGACGCATAAAAAACGTGGCTTGAGGAGAAGGCTTCCCCTACTCGGCATGCTCTTCAGTCCTACGTTATACATATACTGCGCGTCGTAGATGCGCATAGAATCAGCTTAGAATAACTTAGGACTGAAGAGTGTGCTGAGTAGGGGAAGCCTTCTCCTTAAGCCACGTTTTTTATGCGTCAGAATCGCTTGGGCCGGGTGTATGTACATACATACGCACAGGCATATTATTACTGGTCGTGATGTTAAATTGTAGCAATAAAGACTACATGCATGTAACATACAACGAGGCTATACCATGGGCTATAAACATTTCGTCTGATCCCGAATTCAAAATTTATTTCCTTTATGCGTCAGAATCGTTTGAGCCGGGTGTACATACAGTAATGGCTATCAAAAGACGCGGCCAAACAGACTGTGATCCCGCTTGAAAGAATAGTCACTGGATATGACAAATGTCAGTAATTAATTTTCTCAATTAAATACAAAGTAGTACAAGAATTTACTAAGGACCGTTAGAGAACGCCGACATACAACCGATGGAACAAATATAAAACAGCGACACGTGTTACTCAGATAATATTTTCTACTTGCGAATCTGAGCATAGACAAAATTCGTGTTTCAAATTGACCCTAATAACCGTTGCCTATCTATTGTAATTAAAGAATTACGCACAACACACGATAACAAAACGCAAACCGTCAGCGTCATAAAACGGCGACTGAAGATTAAGCGACGTCTAATCATATTTTCACTCCTTTGCCTCCTTTTTCCATGTTGAATAATTATTCGCGAATTACCCCATTTCACATAAACATTATAACTCCCCGACAACAGCTAGACCAGACCGCTTCGCACTACACATGTAAAGTAAGTATAGCTGGTACGGCTACACAACTTTCCACGATAATCATATACATTATCCAAAACAGTAATGTTACTCACGTGCAAGAAATATTAATTCAATACATCCTTGTTTCTTTGTAATATCATCCTCGTGATATTTCTAGCACATAAGTGTAGAGTAGTTTAAAGCGATTATCAATTTCCACCTGGCTATTGATTGATCAGTGCCGTCGCATTTTCTTTCATTTCTTATTTCTCCCTTTTATCTCTTTCAGACCTTCCAAGCGTTACATATGCATGCATCGTACGTGTCTTACGTATTATACACACACGCCGTAACGTTTGGACAGCAGCTCATTCATTATCGATATCGATAGGCTCTTACGTTACTTTTCCACTTTGCGCAAAACTCGAGTAAGTTTACTTTGATACGATGTCGCACGGATACGTAGACAAACAAATTACGTCAATTTCAAAATTTTACCGTTCAAAATGACCGACATGACTTTCGAGACAGTTTTGCATTTCAGGTTCACCATGCACGAATCAGGTATATTGCGCAACATTGTGTAATTCCATTTCGCTCTCATACAAGGAAACCCTGCTGGTACGTTACCTACTGCTAAATAATTTCATATACATAAAATTGATAGGCTGATTTCGGAACATTTGCTACTGGGTAGATCCATATCTGAAATAGCAGTCCTAAATTCTGTCTAATCTCGATATATAGGTAATTATAATTTTCTTTACTTCCTTTTGACGAATTAAACTGTCCAGCAGCCTCGTGTTAAGTGATTAACTTGCCAGCTGTGTTTTTCGACGCCGGACTTTACATTAATTTATGAGATTTCTATATTGCAGGAACGAAGGAAAGTTTTCGAGCGATTTCTATCGGGCGACATGCGCAAGTGCATTCGCGATGGAAAAACCTTGAGTTTCACTAAAGGTTCTTCGAGACAAGCGACACGATCGGTATCCCAGATCGACGTGGATGCTCCTTGAGGATCGATGGGCTTCTGTAAAATAATAACGAAGAGCACAGGACTGACAAGTAGATATAAACGATCTTGGAATCCTCCAGGTTCTTGTCAGTCGGGTTCAAACAAATCACTTGGACAACGAGTTCCCTATGAGGTGAGAAGTGAACGAGAATTCTCGAAAGCTTGATTTTCCAGTTTCTATCGTATTTTGCAGCTGTCTCTACTACAATTGGCTATACTTTTTTCTTCTTTCTTTCAAAACGTACAAAACATAGGAGACGTCTCCGTCTTGGCGCATGGACACCGTGAAATATGAATTTTACTGTTCCCGGAGAACCCAGGAACCTTTACAATGGCGAAGGACGTGACAATAATGGAGACACAACAGGCATGCCAAAGTAACGCGTAGCGAAACGAACGAGCAGCCATGTCAAAATAATAATGTCTCCAGCATATACGCCTAGGTAGATAATAAATGCCAGAGTGAAAGTGGCAAACAGTCTAAAGATGGTATCGCGTGTAAAATATCTCCGTAGAAGATGGGCACAATCCGGATGGACAGTTTTAAAAGAAGGCTTCAGGTCAATACCTTTTTTGGAATTTCTACATTATCCAATTACGAAGCACTGTCCTCCATATATATACATACATAAAGCAGTGACTTCCAAATGAAATTCAAAAATTCCTCAATCAACCAAAAGAATCCAGAGAATTCTCGAGAAGTGAAATATAAGATGAGCAACAATTCCGATTCGCATATCACGACGTTGCCATTTGGCATCTAATAATCTTGCGATTAGAACGAGCATCATAACCCTACTTCAATCGAGAATGTCGATTAGAAGCCGATTCCACGTACTCAAAATTAACCTATCCTCTGGTGAAATAAAAAGGTAAAATAATTGCATGGGAAAAAAAACAGAGGAAAAAATTGTATATACCTCCTTATAACCGAGATTCTTTCTCTCTCACGGGACAGATCTCACGTTCGAATGTTACAATTCCTAGTGCACTCGAGAACAATTCCCTGGCATGACGTCACTGGCCGATAGAAAGTTACCATGAAAAATCTACATTCCTGCGTGCATACCCTGGCAGTTTTATATATTCGCTAGCTCCTGGAGGTCGCCGTCAACGGGCCGACCACGATTTATCTATGTATATCGATGCACGAGCAAGACATCTTTCTGGCGTATCGTATTCAACGAGCGTAACGAGAGGGTCACGTGACTCGACCCGTAATAATTACGAATTTACGTTCACATTAACGTACAAGGAGAAAAAGAATCGTGAACCTTAGTCATATTATCCATAATTAGATCGTGCATCAAGATTCACTCTATACGATCAATTTTGAGCAACGACGTGGATGATAAATGTAATCGCAATGTCTTGACACTATTTTCTTCAACGCATCCTAGCGATTTGGTACCGTGATAAAATAATGCGCTACGTCATCGGTAAACCGACGTAGTAAACGAGTACGTGTGTTACTTACCCACGTACGTATGTACCAGACAGTGGAAACTATCGCGTAACAACGTGGGCGTGTTTACCTGACAAGCAGGGAATTTTGCTGGATCACTTATAAAATTTCTAATAAATTTTCGTTATCCGCAACAGATAAGGTATCGCAAGGTAAATTCCATTGTCAACAAAAAAGGGCTGTTCTTCGTGTTGGTAATTAGCAGTTTCGTTATGATCGCACGTATCTTATGATTCTTTATTAATCTCAGATGTTTCTTCTTTTTTACACGTGACAACTATCGATTAAATATCGATCGGGCGACATATGAGGTACCTGACAACAAGAGACAGGAGAAGCAGAGTGTAGTACGTGTAGAATTTTTTACAAGATTAAATGTGATATCATCGCATACAGCTAGATACGATATATTGGAAATACCAAATGATCTGAGTATGTATGTTGAAGGAATTTAGTTAATGGGATTCGATGCCAATAATTTCACTGATATACAGACTTGTTATGAATTTCTATTAGTTCGTCGCAGTATAAATATCACTAATTACTTTAATCCTGAATTTTGGTACTCGTATGAATTCCGGTGAGGATGCTGCAGGCACTTTCGATTTTCACAAGATACGGAATTTAGTTCCACCGGGCTCTTTTGGAGTTTGGGACCAGTTAGTCAGTCGATGCCTGAAATTGACGAAAGACGGGGCCCGGCTCTTTCCTCGGGCCTTGAGAGCTCGTAACCTGAGTCGCTCGTTTGTTCCGTTCGTGAGTCCCAGGACTTGCCAAGGATCTTGCTGTTCGAACGAGAGGTGGGGAGGTACGCTCAAGAGCGGTCCAGCAAGTCCACACAAAAACACGCGTATATACAGACCTCTTGTAAGAACTCTCACGTACACGTTCTCGGTATCTGAAGTTGCTTATAACGTTGGGATATATGTATACGTATACGTCGACATGAGACGAGACTTGCAACGAGGATGCTAGATCGACTACTACTACAAGATACCAGTGAGGAACTTGGAGGAAGAGAAAGAGACGCGCATTAAAAAAGTCCATTGAGAGTTACGGCATATTCGATACGGATGAATCCTTCACGATACTAAAAGCAAACGACTTTGGCTTCCTTTCCTTCTTACTATCCACCAATCGAAGTAGTACTCTCAATAACAGCTACTCCGAGACTAAATCGACTTTTATGGTGATCAATGTGCATGTTATGCACGCATAACATGTTTAGAAATCCAACCACGTTGAATTATTATTCTCCAAAATATTTCGATTGACTCCATTCAACCTTTTCTTTTGGATATATTTCGCCGTATTGGAGTGGACGAGAATTTCTTTTTTTAGAACTTTGGAACTATTTAGCTGATAATTTACTGCTTACGCTATTATATATTGTTGACAGGATTGTGATAATAGGGGACAGAGGCCCCTGGTAAGTGTCTCGTGTGCCCCTTGCATTTGTTGATAACATCGGGAGTAGAATGTATTCATGAATATTATTTAGACTGTTGTGTGAGTAAAGGAGAATTATTCATCTTATGATTTTTATAATATTATGTCGATTCTTGATCAAGGTTACTCATTAGTAGCGTGAGGCAAATTATGGAGATAGTTTACAAGCTTCTTTCTTCTTCCTCAATTTTTTCAAGCAAATTCCATTAGATGATTTGTCCCCTCGAGTCAAGGACAGAGTAAATGGAGTTTAGTGAACACTAAATAATCTCTTACCTTTCCTTCTTATGTGTCGCACTTATCCAAAATTTACGAAGGCGCTGATAGATTCGAAAATGTTGGTATTTATCGCCGAGACACTTTGCAATCACACAGTAGTCACTGAGAACAATACTCCAGGTTGGTTTTAGTCGTTTGACGTCTATCACGCGGCACTCGCGCACGTTAAATTCAAAATAACGCAGCTCCAGACATGAGCGCGTGCGTCCCTCCGTTTACATCCGTTACTCGCGTTTAACGAGAAGTAGGACCCCCGGCTCTTTCGGGCACACGTTAGCGGCTTCGGAGTTGCCCGTTGGAGCCGCTCTTCAGCTTCGTTCCATTCCCATCCAGCCCTCTCCTTTGCAGATACTCCAGTACTTGCTATCCCCACCCAAATGCCATCGCATTTTCATCTCTTTTAGCGCCATCTCTTTGGGACGCTTTATTATGTTTTGATGCATTTGTCGTCATCTTATTAACTGTTGATTATTACTCATTATCGATTGAATAGTGCACATATTTATCGACGGGTTTTAAGTGTTAAAAATTATTATTTGTTTTTGTAGTTTGTTCTTATTCCGCAGAGACACCTTAGTTCAGTTGTACAATATGGCGGAGTGAATTTTGACTGAATACTTGACGTATCCTGCTTGAATATGATGATGGACTACTTTGTTACTAATAATTCTTTAGCCCCGGCCCCAATGGGGATACAAAGTACGGCTGGGGCTGTTCCTGTAAAAAATGATAAAGGTACTGTGTTGAAATTTATATTTTATTTTTCTAATAATAAGACTTGCATATTTACATGTTATTTAACATAGTGTTAACGCTTTGTAGGAGAGCTGTCTATGAAGAAGGTGAAGGTACATCGTTATGTATCTGGAAAGCGACCTGACTATGCTCCAGCAGCTAGCTCCGAAGAAGAGTCTGAGGAAGAAGATTTTTTGGAGAAACGTGTCCATAAGACCTATGACGATAGTGAAAATGTTGGGGACGTACCTGCTCCAATACATAGTAGGCTTAGGGATGAGGATGATCCTCGCTTAAGACGATTAACTAGATTGGAGAGACATAGAGATTCGGATACAGAAATCAGAGTTGAACGTCACAGACATATTCATGAGCCTGAAATTCTTGAAACTGAACCAGAAAGATCGCGTGAAAGAATAAAGTTAGAGAGCTCTGATTCTTCTGAAGATGAAGACCTTTCGGATAGTGAAATCGAAAGACGTCGCGAAGCATTGAAACAGCGGGTCCTCTCAAAAAAGGACATTGAAGAAGAACTTGTACAAGGAGAAGAAGATGAAAAATCTAGGGATAGTTCGGAAGAAAGTTCAGAGTATGAAGAATATACTGATTCGGAAGAGGAGACTGGTCCAAGATTAAAACCTGTATTTGTACGGAAAAAAGATAGAATTACTGTAATGGAAAAAGAGAAAGAAGCTATGAAACAAAAGCAGGTCGAAATTGAGACAAAAAAATTAGCAGATGAACGCAAAAGACAGACATTGAGGGTGGGTATTCTGTAATCAAATTATATTTCTACTGTTTCTAGAATATTATACGTTGATTGTATTTTTTTACAGATGGTAGAAGAAGCAATTCGTAAAGAGACCCAACTTGGTAAAAGCACTAATGAACAAGAAGGCAAACTTGGTGATGTCTGTACAGATGATGAGAATGATGAGGTGGAGTATGAAGCTTGGAAATTACGTGAATTGAAAAGAATAAAACGAGATCGTGAAGAACGAGAACAGTACGTATTTTTTTTCGTTACTGTACTCCACAGATATAAATACCGATCACAATTGAAAGTTTTCATACGAATGTATCCTTGTAATATTCCTATAATTTTTTAGGCTTGAAAAAGAACGTTTGGAAATTGAACGTCTTCGCAACATGACTGAAGAAGAGCGTCGTCAGGAAGCGCGTCTTAACCCGAAACAAATAACGAATAAAGCTGCCAAAGGAAAATACAAGTTTTTGCAGAAATATTACCATCGCGGTGCTTTCTATTTGGACAAGGATGACACCATATTTAAACGGGACTTCTCTGGTGCTACCCTGGAGGATCATTTCGATAAAACAATTCTGCCTAAAGTTATGCAGGTGAAAAACTTTGGTCGCAGCGGTAGAACCAAATACACGCACTTGGTGGATCAAGACACTACACAGTTCGATTCTCCCTGGATATCAGAAACTGCCCAAAATTTGAAATTCCATAACAATCAAGCCGCAGGAATGAAACAGCACTTCGATCGTCCCTCGTTAAAGAAACATAAGAATGAAAATTAACTTTCTTGAATATGTTTTTATATTCATTATATAACGTTGTAATAGTGCATACAATAATGTCAATACACATGTATAACTATAGCTATTTTATTTATTTTTTAGTATATAATGAACGTTTTCTTTATAACAACATAAAAAATATCCATGCAAAAGGCACATCTTTCATTTCTTACAACGTAAATATTTGAGAGCTTGCTTTGCAGCTGCACATTTTGCTTGCTTCTTATTAGCTCCAAAGCCATGAAATAATTTACGTTTTCCTGAAATTACTACTTCTAAAGGTACCATAACAGTGGTGGTACCAGTAATCATGGAAGCTTCCCTATAATTAAAGAATAACATAATATTTTGATAAATTTACATTTTCAGATTCAGATATGCTCACATAAATCGAGGTTGTGCGCCTTGAGTTTCATGTATCACACGTACGGGTTGTTTTGGAACATTTTTACTGAAGGCCTCTATAAAAAAAAGAAGTTATTAGTTATAAAAAAGAAACTAATAGACAAAAAATATATACCTATTTCTTTATGCATTAAAGCATACACAATTTCCCATACTTTCAACAGATTTTTACCAGAGTCCAGGTAAATAGCACCTATTAAAGATTCAAAAATATCTCCTAAAATCTTTGGCACGTCAACATACTCTGCCATATTGCATTCATCTTCTTCCAACAGTACCCATAGTAACTATAAAATATAATTTAATATTACATTATCTACGTTAACACTCTGGTGTGAAGCCTGATAAAAAGAAATACCTCATCATCGATTACATGATTTCTTTCCTCTTGGAATTTGACAAATCTATCAATGATATCACTCAATTTAGGAGCATACGATAACAAGGCAGTATGCAAGCCATACCGCACAGCCAAGGATGCAAAAGTTATATTGTTCACCAAAGCTGATCTTAAATCAGTAAGAGCTCCAGGATCTAAGTTACCACAGTACTCAAAAATGTAAACTGTGATTAGGAAATCTGTGATAATGAAATGAGCATTATTTTCAAATTATAAAAAAAAAAAGTAAAATCTTCTGTAATTGAAGAATTTTACCCAACACTGCATCCCCTAGGAATTCCAATCTCTGATAACAAGCGGTTATCGAATTAGAAGTGTACGAGGGATGCGTAAATGCCTAGAATAAATGTTCATGTTACATTATAGTAACATATTTCAATTAAACCACGTATAATATATGGATATATTACTTGTAGTAGGAATGCTCTATTAGTAAATTGATATCCAATTTTTCTCTCCATTACACCAGCCCACGGTATATGGTTATCAATATTTCCCGAACCAATTACTGGATTTTGCAATTGTTGGAATAATATTTGATAGATATTCAAGCTCTCAGGTAAAATTCCAAACCAAATTAATAGTTTAGCTGCGCTCTTCAGACCCATTTTCTGCACAATAAACATGTTATGGATAAATATCAGGTACAACAAATTGTACTACTTATTGTATAATCTGTAATTCACATCTTGGATGATTACCTGCAGATAAACGCCAATAAGTGCTTCCACAGAATCTGAAACAACCTTATCCGGTATTGTCTGAATACCTAGAAAATGCTCCATACCAGACTGAGTTTTAGTTTCGTCCCAGTCAAGTAATTTGTTCTGTATAACGAGCATAGTCTCTTTACTTACAAAACCTGAAATTCTTTCGGACGGTGGGATTGTCAACTCATAAAGAATATTAGGTGAGACCTATATCGAGTATTAATTTCATGAAATTATTAATTGTATGCAATTAGTTAATAAGTTGTATTATACATGTACAGTGGAACCTCTAATTTTTTAACCAATCAGTATCGTGCTACCTCTTCAATTTTAAGTTTCCTTTCAGTGTCCACTTTAGATTTCCCTATCTCTAAGTTCCGTTCATTTCATATCTGTATATGCGACTTTCATTGCGCACAAGTAGGCAAATATAGCTAAACTCTATAGCGCTTAAATTGCAGCATAGTGGAAGAGCTCAGGTCGAGGGAAAAATAAAAATTGAAAAGTGCGACAGGTTAAAAATTGAGAGGTAGTTACAATTTGATAAATTTCACTGTATACCTACTTCGGCTTCTATCAACACTTTTTGTAAGCGTCGCTCTACTGTGTATGACGGCGCTATAAAATTACTCAAGGGCACAAAATCATCGACTTTCATTCTTCCTGGAATCTTTTTGTTCTTCCCACAGTAATACAGATTACGATTTCCAATAATCTTTCCTTTTACGGCAGTCAGGTGACCTTCATCATGATTTGGAAAGCTTTCGTACAAGAAGACAGATACGGCGTATTTCAGAAATGAATCCCCAAGTGTTTCTAATCGTTCCAAATCGAATACGTCTTGTACTTGTTTGCGAGTCAGTGCCTAGAATCAGATGACATTAATTGAAACAAAAGTATCAGTAACATTTCTTGGTAGGAATTTGATCTCACCTGCGCAATATCTACTGGACTTGGACCCCTTAAATCTTCATATTTGAGCGATTTAAGAGACGGAATGGCAATATCTGGCTTTGACATGTATCCAGGAACTTTATTTTTCTCTTGCTAAAAGGAAAAGTATTCTTAGTAATATGCACGATATAAATGATTAATCAGTTATGGGATTATTGAATGTACCAATGCATCCTTATCACTTGCACATGACATATTCATGAAGTGATAATAATATTCTATGTCAATCAATAGAAGTTTATCAATATTTCTATTCATATCTGATGGCTCTTCGTCTTTAGTCCAGGAGTAAAGTTTCGAGTCGATTCCCAATACTGTAGAATAACATAATTAGTCAATAATTTAATGTGTTTAATAACTATACCAGTCCCAGAGTAAGTCACATACCATCAATTTCAGGACCACTTAATTCCGGTTGTGGTAAGGAGCTTTCAGGTATTACATCATCCATTGTAGTGTCAAGTGACATTTCTATTTGATCTTCTCCTTCTTTATTATTGATCATTAATGGTTCCCATTTTTCACCAGGGGGTAACATCGAGAGTCCTAGCTTAGCCTCAGCTGCAATTAGATTTCTTAATTCATCAGCAACTAAAAATTGTGTTATTCTGTGTAAAATTGACGGCAGTGTTGTAATTTTCAACCAATATAATGCTGGAAAATCAATTCTATCACATAGCTCAGGAACTAAGTGTTCTTCCAAATCCTCTTGGATGTCAGCACGTTTGCGTTTACTCAAACCAGCACTTGCGCCTCTACAAAAACATAATGTTGTAAAAAATTGTCCTACATGATAAAGAACTGTTGATAAAAAAAAAAACGCAAAAAACTTCAACAATACCTAGGTCTAATGCAATTAATCTTCGTAGAGATTGATTTAACTTCAAGCATGGGCTGCTTTGGGTCTTTTATCTGCAATGCATGTCGATCGGAAAAATAGTGAACATACGAATAATAATCTTCAGTAGGAAAGCTAGAATCAGCGGTTAAATCCTCACAAACTTGCGTGACGACATACACGCTAAGTGATCCTCTGTAATTTGGTGTAACTAGTGCAAGTTCGTAAGCACGACTACTGACATGAAACGGTTCTTTTGGAGGAATTAATACAATACTACTTTTATTCTTCACAACATCCCAATTAATGTTCCATTCGGCATCAACTGGAGTAATCGATTTATAATGTATTTTTGTAAAGTTAAGAGAAACAATATTACTGATCATTTCAATTATAATGATTTACTTACTCGGTACGACAAGAAAACTATTATCCAAATTATCTTTATCAAACACCATGAAGGCTTTGATGATTGGTATTACTTGACTGAATATCATAGCATGAAAAGCATCCAAATACCTAATATCATCTGCAGTTAATTCCATGGTTTTGTGATTAACTTTTATATCCACAGATAGTTCACCGACATTCATAAATATTGGGAACGACGGTATCTACCAAGAAAAAAAATAAACTATATTTATTCAAGATACTAAACTATATTTTTGTAGGTATCTACTTTTATGCTCGAATATACCTGAGGCATTGGCTTTGTGGAAAGTATAGCAAATCCTGCAGAGTCGCTTAACAGATTGTAAAGTACAAAACGTCGATTATCTTGCGGCACAGGATACGTAGGTTTTGCATCAATAACATGAAGATATAAGGTTTTATGTTCGATCGGATAAGCAGAATACAGTGCATCAGCATACTAAAAATTTACTTTTCATATACAAATCAATATTAAAATTACACTGAATTATAAAATTATCAAACGCTATGCTTTATTGTAAGGGAATCAATAGAATTCTACTTACCACAAGCTTGTGCTGTCGTTTCATTGTGTTTGTCCCTGGTATTATTTTATCTTCTTTAGACTCGTCTTCCCAATGTGGAAATAAATAATCTGCATTGGACAGGACCGTCTCAATATCATTAGGGATCAGGCAATCAGACAACTCGCCAATCCTATGCAATGCCACGCAGCATTTTAAAGCTGCAGATCTTTTTGCTAATATTACAGACGGCATCCAATCTCCCTCCACAATCTCTTTTAAATTGGATATAGGCGGCATGGCTAGAGTCACCTTGTAAAAGAAGAAAAAAGAAAGAAATATATTGTAACAGTTCACAGAGCTTAGAGACTTCTAGTTTCACTGAACAAATACCATAAAAGAAGGCGGATTGTTATTCTTGTGCAATGTCCACGTAGGCGATAAACAAATAAATTTAGACTTGTACAAGGAAGAACAGTACTGATTCACCAAACTGATTGCACTCTGTGCTGTTATCATACTGGTTACACCAGTGCTATCAGTGACAGAATAGGGCTCTATTATAGTATCGTATAAATCTTTTTCTATTTGTTCATGTGTCGGCTCAGCACGAAGATTAGTCCTCCCTACTAATAACTGTAAAAATATTAAACAAATATTGTAATTATGTTATATCTACGTCTCCAGGAAACTCACAGCATACCTGCTGCAAATACTCTTCAATCTTCTTGAAGTTATGATATTTGGAGAGAAATTTGTCAGCATTCTCCGATATTAACAAAATATATTCGCTTGTTTGTGACCTGGCACGGCCTTTACTTTGAATGTAAGATCGAAAGTCCTGTGGTTCGTCGAATCGTACGACTAATGTACAAGATGGTATATCAAGACCTTCGTCTACGACGTCTGTAGCAACCACGCAATTAGCACGACCACTCTTAAACCTATCAGTATTTTTTTCTTGTTACTATTAACTTATTCCTTGCATCGAAAATTAAATCGAAAATCTTACCTCAATAGGACTTCGCGATTCCATTTTGAGATACACAAAATCTCCCTGGCATTTTTATACGGATCGTTTGAGAAGCCTACAATGAACTCTGGTAATAAAAATTCATACTGCTTGTCGAGTCTGTGTAAATCCTGAAAGAAAATTGGATTATTCAATACTTATGTTACTGTGCATGCATATTATATGTAAGAGAGAAATAATAATGAAAATTATATTTGCCTTTAATATATGATATAGCACTTTAGCTGTAAAACGTCGTTTCACGAAAATAATACAGCAAAATTTCTGCTCACTCGTTTTGTTGGTATTAAAGTTTTGCAAAATGAGAAATAGCTTTAATACTTGATCAGATGAATATCTGTAATTTTTAATAAAACTATTAATTGCTTAAATATATAAAACTTTATTTTTCTTCGTTATACGTACGTTAAGATTTGTTCACATTCTGAAAGATTTTTCATTTCATTCGCAATGAGTTTTCTTATTTTCATCAGCTGAGTAATACAATACTCTAATACATATACAGTTTGCTGGAAAGAATAATACCAACGATAAGGAAAAGTGTTTTTGGTTCATCATAGAGGAAGCTATATGACGGTGGAAAATTTGCCTGTCCAGATTTTCATGTTACCATGTTCAGAATATGCCAAAACATTGAGAAAACATGTATGGAGAAAATGTCCGAATGTATATATGTGTGTGTGTGTGTATATGTAATGGCCTCCCAAAATTTAAACGTGTATAATTCGAGATCGGTTTTAGCTACAGCCCCCAAATTGTGCAGGTATGAGCAGCTCTATAATACCTTCATGGACTATAATTTTCGTCATGATTCGAGCTGCGGCTCCAATTTTATGTCGCTTTGAAATTCCCAAAAAAAGGACGTTATCACTCTAGCGATTGCAAATTTTGTGATAATCGTCTTAATAGTTCTTGACAAAGAGATTTGTATTGTTGGTTGGTATTGCGTTTGGGCCGAATCCATCGAGAAGTTTTGATTTTATATTTTGAATTTTTTTTTAAATTAAATTTATCAATATAACTCTCGTCAGCTTTGCCCGATTGAGCTCCAATTTTCCAAAAGTATAGAACATCATTTAGCCGTGGTATGTCTCAAATTTGACGGAGATCGGCAAAACGGATTTGATTATACATATATTCAAGTTTTTGACTTTCAGCCGATTCAAACATATTAGGCCCGATGAGATCATGCATGAGATTTATCCTTACATGCGTTCTCTATAGTATGAAGCACCCCAACTTGTGAGAGGCATGAGGACTTCCGTTAAATAAGCTGCAAGTTGAAACTTGCAATTTGCTTCCTCCGAATCTTAAGTAGCGTATGAAGTCCCTATATAAGGAAGCGAAGAATTTAAATTTGGCAATTTGCTTCCTTTGAATCGTCGGTAGTAGATAAAGATTCATCTATGAGAAAGCCAAAGATTAAAAAAAAAAATGCTTCCTCATATAGGGACTTCGTACACTACCTACGGTTCGAAGGAAGCAAATTACAAGTTTCAACTTACACCTTGTTGCATAATATTAATGACACTCATACCTGATCATCATTGTATTTTTTCAAATATTCAAGCTGAATCATATGTAGGAGGATTGCTTTATCTCCTCCAAATAAACCTGCAAAATTAATAACACTTAAATATGTGCATGCGAATCAACAGGTATCTCAATGAAATATGAAAGTAAGATTTAATTACCGAGTTGAGTAACATGAGATCGAATATCTTGGATGATGCTGATCAATTTCGAATTCTTAGATTTTGGTTTAAAGACTTCACTCGATAAGTTATTGTCATGGAAATTCGGTAAAGAAACTAAATTTAGTATGCATTCAATGGAAATCAACAATTTCTCCAATACTTCAACAATTGGAAGACTAATGGGAAAATCAAATTTAACAATCTTTTCGATTGGATTTGTTGAATATCCTTTAACTATACTGGCTGATTCTACAGTAGCTACTTTTGCATGGAAGGTAATTTCAAGTTGCTAAAAACAAAATGAACAATTCATTTGTCATGCATTCAAATCCTATTTGTAGACAAAGCTAATACTGTTATATTAAAGATCTCATGAAAAGTATGAGGCAAAACTTAATACCTGAATAGTCTGTTGCACTCTTTCTAATTTCACATTGGAGTTCAATAAAGTTGCAGAGAGTGCCAAAATTCGTGGATGTTCGCTTTTAGGATATTTTTCAAAAAGCTGCATGATTTGCCTCATAGGATGATCACTAACAGCTCTATGACATTCATCAAACACTATTAAATTTACTCTGTTTAATGGCATGATACCATGGCATATTAATTGAAGAAAAATTTGTGAAGTCATCACTAGGACCTAAATTACATTAAATAATATATGTTTGCTATAAAAACATTAATAAAATTATTTTCATTGAACTTAGAATATATCATCATTCAAACAGCATAAATTCTGGTGTTGTGACATTACTCCATTCGTATTTTTAATGATAATAAAATTCAACATACTTGATTCTGTTCAAATTCTATCAACCAATATTCTTTACTCCATGAATCAACATTCATATCACCAGTGTAGCCTTTACAGCTAAAACTTGTATGTCTTGCCAAATATCCAGTTTGCTGTGTAACAAGCGCTACAGTATTGACAGCAAATATGGTACGTTTACCACCTTCACTATATAGTCTAGAAAAACATTGGAAAATGATTAAGCTGGACTAATTAGATTAGCTGTCAGAAGTGCTCCAAAATATTTGATTAACAACAATGATGTTAAGAACATACTTTTGAATATCTGCACTCATTTTCTTCAGCAACATAGCCGCAATGAAAGTTTTCCCTGATCCTGTTGGCAAGTAAACTATTGTATTTCCCGTTACTGCCTTTTCATACAAATCAACTTGGTAGGATCTGGCAACAAACTCATTATCTGTTTCTTCCATTTTGATCTGTAACAAATACATAAAATTATAATTGCTAAATATGTCTTATTATCTTCCAGAACTTCAATCAACGATCACCATAATTTTTTAGGTATAAAAAAAAGTCATGAAATGAAACAAAATATATTGTACAAGATATTTAATAGAAATAACTTATATACCTTGTCGAAACTATATTCTTCACCTTCATTCAAACTATTATTTGATATTTTCTTTACGCCCGTCAAAATCCCAAGTCAGTAAATTATAGGAAACTGAAGGTAAAGAATCACGGGAACTCCCGAATTTATCATTGCCGAAGTACAAAAAGCTGATAGCACGGTCTTATATACAAGTCCTGCAACTCTCTTGGAGGGGGTAGGTTTCTTAGAGAAGCATCTTTCAATTCGCCTCATGACCACAAGAGACGTTGCGATCAAACGATCTGTTCCTATTTCTCTCTCCCACAGCCGATTGTAGAGTGAGATAGACAAGGGGTCGCTCGATCACAGCGACACTTATAACTAAAAGTTTAAATGTGCCGTGCTTCTACACACGTTTATCCCCACCGCTGAAAATTGGACGAGTTGCAAGACCTGTATGTAAGACCGTGGCCGATAGAATGTAAGTACCGGTATGGACGCTCAACAAATGACAACAAATGCGAATCCGTTTGAAACAACGACATATTATTGGGTTGAAAATGAAGCTTTATACGCAGCTATGGCCGTGTATATCGGGGAGACATTACAGAGATGGATACTAATAAAGAAACCCGGCCTTATTTTTTTCCGAATAGTACATACTTTGGTTTATTTTCTATTCAAGAAACTACTAGTAGAATCAGCTTTTTATAGGACTTTATGTATGACAGCTATTAACCATAATTTGCACAGAAGATATGTTTAGATATGTTGGAATCAACATAAAAGTTTTGTCGGGGGATGAAATGGTATGTAGTTCGTTTCAAACCCAGAATAGATTGAGTCATACGTGGTGCTTTAGTAAAATTGGTCCTCAGTCACGTACAACTTTAATAAATGATTCAATTAATTTTAAATAAATATATTTGTAAAAGCTGCTACAGATGTGTATTATAGTTAGTTCTTATGTATTATTTATAATGATCAAGATGTATTATATAGCGAACTGTTGTTGAGTATTAAGTATCAATTAGTTACGTTAAATACGTAACGAAAATTTATTCGAATTAAAAGAATTCACATTAAAAAAATTTCGGTGAATAAATATTCAATTTAATTTTAGCGGGTGCGATGTTAATAGCGGAAATCACCAGTTCGGATAGCTAGTATGGTGCCAAGCTCCTTTTCCGGTTTGTCTTTTACACCGATCGTATTCCACGATGAAAGCGAAGGGAGAGGTGAGTGAATTTTACTTATTTCTTTGATATAATAAATAATTAAAGTATTGTTAATCTATTCTAATGACACTGAAATATGTCTATTTGAAATTTTATGAAGATTCGTGTTGTATGTGCTAAATAACAGTTAAGAAATAAACGTGGTATTTGACGATATGGCAGGCGTCACATGGATTACTTCTAGCCTGTACACATTTCTTATAAAATTGTCATGCAAAAGATGTTCAGATCTTATGTTGAATGTATTTAATATGGTTATAGTGTGGATTTTATGCAATGAAAAGTATATTTACATTTGATAAGATAATGAACAAGAGAAATATATCTATAATAATTTTATGAAGTAATAGTTTCTTGTTTTTGTTCTTTCAGTTGAAAGAATTCGAGGTGATTGGGCGCAAGCTCCCAGTCAATGAAAAAACAACTCCTCTTTATAAAATGAGGATATTTGCTCCGGATGCGATTGTAGCAAAATCCAGATTCTGGTACTTCCTACGTCAACTTAAGAAGTTCAAGAAATCTACAGGAGAAATAGTTTCCTTGAAACAAGTATATAGAAAATTAGATTCCTCTCTGTTTTTTGTGACTCATTATGTTTAATATGCAGTTTTAAGTTATAAATATCTAATTGTTTCAGATTACAGAAAAAAATCCTGCCAAAATAAAGAATTTTGGGATTTGGCTTCGATACGATTCGCGTTCTGGGACTCACAACATGTACAGGGAATACAGAGACCTTTCTGTCAGTGGTGCTGTAACACAATGTTACAGAGACATGGGAGCACGTCACCGAGCACGTGCTCATTCCATCCAGATCATAAAAGTGGAAATTGTAAAGGCTGCTAACTGTCGTAGGCCTCAAATTAAACAATTTCATGATTCAAAGATTAGGTTTCCCCTACCTAAACGAATCCAACATAAAACTCGTATGCCACTCTTCAGTGTACGCAAGCCACGTACCTATTTCCTTTAAGCATTTCCATTTTCATCATGATGTACAATTGCCATTGATGGCTCCACACATATTGAAGGAAATAAAATTGCGTATACAATATCACGCCTATTTTTTATTATAATTCTTTTATTGATATGTTTATTCAATGGCAGTTTTATTAATCTGTGAAAAATAATAAAGAGCAATGAACTATTGGACAAAATTTAAGTCACTAAAATTGATTTCAGTTTGAATTTGTGTTTTAAAGTATCAATCTTTAAAAACTGATCGAGAAACTAGTTTCGCGTCAAGTATCTTAATACAATAATAATATTGTTTGTTCCTCCATGTAAAAGTTGAAAAAAATTCTTTATTGATGCTGTTATTAATTTTAATTCAATTTATAATTTCTAAACGAGACACATTTCCTGTTGATTTATTTACGAAACTTCCATCACAGTTCATCATATGACGCAGCCTTCTGGAACTTCAGCTTTACATAGTAAAAAACATCGCATGCGTCACATTTTACGACTCATAAGTCGTACGTCTCGATATGGACATCTTTTTCCACTAAACGGTAAATTTAATTGCCAAAAAGACGAGAAAATTTGTCTGAATATTGGCTTGTTGAGAAAACGTCAAAAGGTTAGGTAAGTACATCGTTTTTATCCATTTATATATAAACTATATGGCAATTTTGTGTTGCAAATCACTTTTAAACCTGCTTATTGATGCATGCGTTTTTAACTATCAGAATTTTGTCAATGTAATATGCCTGTGTAATGTAAAAATTTAAATATACCTTTTTAATTACAGAAGTTGATTCTATTTTTATGTATTGCTGGAAATATTGCACTGAGATTAAAAGTTTTATAATCTTTTTTTTTAATAATCTGCAGAAAAAAGTGATTATGGGACAACACCTTACTGGAAAAATGGAATCCCGTGTTCAATTCGATGAAAATGACAACAATGGTCTGACAATAACAAACCAATATATCCCCGAAGAATTACTTTCTGAAATTCTTTGTTATGTTCCCTACAAAACACTGTTAAACTGCCAATTGGTATGCAAGAGATGGAAGATATTAATACAAGAATATGTATGGCGTAAGAAAGCAGAAATGATAATTCAACATTCATTGCCACCAATAAAAAATATGCCTTGGTCTGTCTATTATGATATTTGCAAGAAGAGACCATTTGAAAGAAATTTGCTTAAAAATCATTCTGGGAAAGAAGATATCAATAGACACTGGAAAATTTGGAGCAATGGTGGAGATCACTGGATAGTAGAATGTCCACCGCTTAATGTACCACCATTACCATCTGATCCAGTTTTTGAAGGAGGGCAACACTGTTTTGTAACATCTTACAGGAATTGCACCAAGGAACAGACAATAGACTTAGGAAATGAAGGATTAACACCATACTTAATGGACAAACTACAGCCACCTATAGTGGTAAAAAAAATACTTTTTCATATATTCCAGGCATCATTAGAGTAATTCATATATCAATAAAAATTTGATATCTAAACAGATAAGTGAGTGGTACAGCTGCCGATGGGATTGTCCTGCAATCTATGAATGTACTGTAGAATTATTAGGAGACTCACACGATCTAATAGATTCATTTCAATTTCATGATATCATAGAAGGAGATCGACAGAATCAATGGCATCGTGTAAGTATTCAAAATTCATTCGTTAGTATTCATTGTACAGAAAATATAAAAATATTATTTTATTGATTTAAAGATATCCCACGAGTTTAAAAATTATGGTCCTCATGTAAAACAAATAAGTTTCCGTCATGGTGGTAAGGATAAATCCTTTTGGGCAGGTCATTATGGAAGTAAAATGGCTGGTGCTTGTGTCATAGTTAAAATTCCTGAAATGCAGAATTCTAATGATGAAATATCAAATACATCTTCAATATTAGATTTACCCTTTTTAAAATTATATGAATCCATTGACTAATTCATAGTGAGTGGTAAACTGTATCTGTTTATTAGGTACATATAGATTATTATGTCTTGAGATTTCCTTATCATTATCTTGTTTGAAAAGATGAACAGCTCACAATAGTATTTTATATTATTTATATTGTTTTTATCAATTATTATTAACAGAAAAATGTGTATTCACATATGCTTGTAGAAGAAGGTATAGGAAATGTTTTGTAAAATGCATGATTACTATTTTCACGTTGAGGTATCAGTCGCAATAACTTTAAATATGATTAATTAAAAAATATTATTTATACGGGTTTGATTGTATGCAAAAGAAATGTTATTAATATTAAAGGTATCATTTTCTCAAAGTACACAGCAGTTTTCGCAGCAGAGTTTCAGTATAGTACTAATACTAATATTATATTTTATACATCACAACATTAATTCCACATCGAATTTAGTCTAAATGCCATTTCAACCAAATTCTGTGGTGCTGTGTCTTGATAACAGACATATAATTCTTTAGGATGCGGTGTGGTATACAATCGTCCAATCACCCAATACGATAAACTATCCCATTCAAACAGAACACCATGTTCTTTAATAGCAATAAGACTTTTGTTAATCACAGATTTATCCATATCTTGACTTAACATCTTCTTAAATCTCACCGTGTTGTGTAATAATTTATGAATAATGTGTGCGCATCTGTTGAAGTTAGTTAAAATCTTAGCATTCTTTAGAGAATTTTCTGCAGTTTCCGATGATAGCAGTATACCCTCAAGCATATCTAAGTGGATATAATGAAAGAGAACATTTTTTTCTCCAGACGTTAATTTCTTTGGGACAATATATTCTGCTTGATTTAGTAAATTCTCTCTGATGTCCGAAATATCCATTGTACCCACTTGACAGTCATTCTGCAATAAATAATGCTTCATTTTAAAGCAATGAAATTGTATGTTAAAATTAATCTATAGAATTATACTGACTCTGTACATATCCACATCTGAATCACTATCTTCTGAATTTTTTGAAGTGGCATTGTTACGTTCTCTTGTTGCTCTTCTGCCTAAAATTGGTGCAGCTTCGTCACTGATTTCACTTATTGCTCCTGTGCCCTGGCTTATGGAGTCCTCAGACATTTGTAAAGAATAAACTAAAATAATTGTCAAAATTATTCAATGTAAATTTTTGAAGCAGTCATTAGAACCTTTTGGAATTGAAGATATTGTTTACCTGAACCTGACATTATGGGACTTTGTTCTGGGCTACGCTTTTTCAATATTGAAGCTACCTCTGGTGTCTTCTTCGTAACTGTCGAGTTTGGAGTCATTTTGTGGAATGTGCTTTGAGCATCTGATGATTTAATAAGGCCTAACAAATTTTCTGCTATACTTGATGATGTTTTGACTGCTATACGATCCTCCACAGAAATAACTTCAGGTCTTGCATTAGCAGAAATCCATTTTCCAACTAAAGTCGATATTCCAATTTTTTGTATGTGCTTCAAAGTCTCCTGAGCTTCCTCTACATAAAATATGTCTGGACCTGTATTTTCTATGTGGCTATAAAATCAGTTTGATGAAATTACTTAAAGAAATGTATCGAGGGATAAAATTTCAGTCATTCCATTAATAATAAATAATTTACCTCGCTGTACAGCCACCAGATTCTAAGAGAACTGCTAGTAACTCATAGCCATACCCGACAACAAGTAAAAACCATTTTTTCCCTGAGCCTAATAATTGACATGCTTCGTTTTCCGTATCTTTGCGTGTACAGGATGGTGGGTATACTTGTCTAAAAATTATCAAAGACTTCACAGGTTCATTCTTGACAAGATGTAATAGTCCATTTTGCCGGAGAAATGAATGGACTACTATTAAATCTTCATGAGCTAAGTGAGAGCCCAACAAATAATTTTTGTGGTAGAGACAACTTCCCAGTATTGTATATAATCTCTGGCAGTCCATTGGGTCTTCATTCTGTTAATTTTTTTATCTATAATTCATATTCATTAAGTTTTATCACTATTATATAAAATCTTATAATTGCCCATACCCAATCCCTATAGTCCATAGCTTCCATCTCATTTAAGGCAGCATCAATTTGAATTTGTGCATCTCTTGGCAATTGGATCAAATGAGCAGCCGAGAGGAAATTTTCAAATTCACACTTTTGTAAGGATATTAATTCATCTCTCAAGTTAACAATGTTCTCATACGAATCATTGGTTTCTGGACATTTTTTACCGTTTATTAATCGGAAGAATAGTAATGCGAAAAAGTGGTCTAATGCAGGATGTATATCCTTCGTTGTAAAGCATTTAGATAATGTTTCGTAATTAAATTCTAGAGCGCGTACAATATCTCCAGACAGTTCTATACTCTCTAGCAAACTGCATCTGTTCGTTAATTAATTGTGTATAATAAAATCTATAAGGATCACATAAGATTAATAAGGACTTACCGTTTATCAGGCACTGCCATTAAAAATAAATCATCTCCACAAGTTGTATAAATGATATGGATTATCTCACCAGCTAAAGATACACTAGTGCTGAAAATTGTCATTATACTATAAGCAATCATTCATTAATCTAATAGACATTTTTATTAGATAATACATTTGAATTGATACCTGATTGGCGGTGGTCCTGTCATTCCAGGAAGCATGTGATTAAGTGTAATAAAGGCACCTCTGGCAGTGCATAAAAAAGTCTGAGTATTTACACTCTGAGAACATGGGAAGCTGTACAGTACACCTTGTAATTCTGGACCCGTTTCAGAAAGACCTGTTGTTTTTAAATATATCACCCCAATAAATAGATCTAGAAGTGATTCCATAAAGACCTTGACTTCTTCCTTGTTCACTAGTTGACGTACCAATACTGATTGCTAAGATTTAATTATATATTTTATCTATATTGTGTTTTTAATTTAAAAAGTGCAATAAGACAGTACAACCTTTGGAGAATTTGTTATTGGTGAACTGGTAGTTACTTCAATTCCTGTAACTCTCTGCAATTCCAATCTTATCTGTAAGGATAGCAATACTTATATCCATGTTTCAATTTGAATCTGTAAATTGCGTAATTCTTTCTGTAAATTAATTAGAATTAAAAGCTCACATTGGTGGCTGCTGATATTCCAGACAGGATATGCTCTAAGTTCTGAAATGTGACCTCCCTTGAATTTATACTTTTTAGCCAATCTCCAATTTTAATACTTTTATTTCTTATAGCTTCTCCATCAGAAATAAATCCTGCTACCATTACTCTAACTTTGTCTGAAAAAGTACTCGGCGTAATTCCCAAATAAGCTTCGCACAATGTTGCCCTTCTTCCTAATTTATGCTTTTTATCCGGATCTACCAATAAAGTGACATATCGAATTTCTCCTGCCTGTCAAAATAAATGTAAACATTTTTCTGCTTATGTCTCATTTACGAATTATGTATAAATTTATTATTATTGTTGTTCATAATCGTGGTACCTGAGAATCCCTGAAAGTAACTTCCTTACTTCCATTGCCACCTTTTTGTTGTTGACTCTCAGCATGCTCCAATCCAGTTCCAGTAGATTTTTTATTTCTCACGCTGTATCTTTTACTTTCTCTACGTTTTATAAGACGCATCAATTTTCCTGCTCTTGTACTACGCCGCCTTGTCAATTCAGGCGGTGGAGATTCTGATCTGTCATTACTTGACTTCTGACTGTCAATAAACGTATCTGTCTGCGATTCTATATAGAATACTTCACCAGTTGGACCAATTTCAGATTCCCATTCAACTGCCGAGCTAAAATTGTTGATAAAAATGAATCGGAACACAGTATAACTTTTAAAATATACATGTTAATTATTCGATTACATACCTGCCTGTATCAGAATAATATGACCCTGAACTTGATCCACTGTCACTTGCCCACCAATCATGGTCATCATCCTCATGCTTTTCATTTCCCAACGCAAATGAAGATCCTATTGTTCTATTGTCAGATTTTTGGAGTAGAGTTTTATTCTCACCTTCGTTCATCTTGTTCTAATAATCAGAAATTTGTCAATCTAGCTAAGACAGATGTCCTTTTATGTATCCATTAGAGCATGAAGAGTAATGCACGTGGAATCAATAATTCTAATCGATAAACTTTTTTCAAAAATATATTTAAAACATGTAAAAAGATATAAGATTCAGGTGAGTTATTTACACGCTTCGCAACGATCGACTCCAGGAATTACTACCTGAGCGTCTGTTGCAATGGTGTAGCATACGAGGGACCAGAAATACCTTTCACCAACGCTTTCACTAGCTATTAGGTAGCTAAATATTACTTGTATAGTGTATGTATGTATGTATATTAATATTTCATTCGATGAAATACATATGTTAGAAATTTCATATCCCTTCCAGAAACATTTCTAAATCCACAAACTGAACAAATGTTGTTCTGAGGACATGGATTACTGAGATTCCTACTGTAACAACTTTAATGTAAAATACCATAATGACAAACTAATTAATATTGTACATAATACAAAAATTGTAGTTCTAAATATGTAAAGTACATATTGCTGTGCCACGCTCTCAGTGTTTCTGGTAATAATTCTACTCTTCTATTTATTTTTTTCTTAATTCTCATCTCTGGTGTGTATGCTATTCAAGTATTGCTTGGATTGTTTCTTTATTATATGGAATGAGACAATTCATTATAACAAAGCATTCTGGTGAAGATAAAATCTGCTGGTTTACTGCTATTAGACGGATAGGTTTTCTTTCTTGATTAATTAATTATTACATTTGAATATCATGGAAGCAATTATTCTGGATACATTTGTTTATTGAAACTCTTGTACAAAGTCAAAAACTTAAATATGTGTGGGTTTAAATTCTACTGCTGGAACGTAAATGTAAGTCCGCATGCGTTCATAAACAGATTTGTACAGCCATATACACGCGCTCTTATACTTAAGGGAAACTACACCATCGCTTTATACGATACACTGAAAAGTCTGCAGTCCAAAACAATATTTGTCATAACACATGCTGATTCAGTTTTCAATTAATATTCATTAATTACAGTATAAATTGAACGTGAATTTGTCAAATAAAAATCATCTTTAAAAATGTAAGTAATATTGAACGAAGAAAAAAGATAAGAATAATCTGACGTGTTACCCGACGACACTGAAATATCGTCGGAAGTCTTTATTCTCTAGAAAGATGACATATACTACACTCACGCAAAATAAATAAGAAAATTTACTTCTCTAAAAGTTACAGCATCTTATCGAATTGATTGTTTGAGTCTAGACGCAACAGACTTCATGTCCGATGGTTCCTTCTTCTTATGCGGGTCAGGTTGGAAGCATTTCCACAATCTAAGTGTTTCGTCAGCACCCGCACTAAGAATTGTTGTACCGTCCGGAGACATGGCTAAGTGTAGAACACGACTGGAATGTCCAGTGAGTTCTGCTACTTTAGTCATCGCTGGATATTTCCAAATTGTCAACTGATTCTGTGCATATCCATGCCCCGAAACAATCTCTTTGTAGGTTGTTGACCACAACAGCGAACAAACTTGAGATTTTGTATCAATTGTGTTGATGCAGGCACCTTTAACAGAAATTTATATTCTTATAAAATAATCATAAATACGACCATTAAATTGAATGCAGGTTGAAAAGCCCACGTGTTCTATGCGTCTGTGCCTAAAAATATTTCTGCAATAATTTTTTGTAACTACCTGTATTACAGTTCCAGAATCTTATTGTTCTGTCAGCTGTACCGCCGCCACTTGCTA
Source organism: Cephus cinctus (assembly GCF_000341935.2). Lineage (NCBI taxonomy): Eukaryota > Metazoa > Arthropoda > Insecta > Hymenoptera > Cephidae > Cephus > Cephus cinctus. The sequence goes on from NW_014333313.1 coordinate 354,220, forward strand.
GTATATTATTTTGCCATGGACACCAGGCAAGTGCTTTAACCGCAGCTTGGTGTTGATTTAATGAATAAATAGGTTGCGTTTGCGAACTTTGACCTGCCGTGGATGACCAAATTTGCAACATGTTGTCATTGCCGCCGCTCGCTAAGTATTTACCATCGGGTGACCATTTTAAACCACAAATTTCTTGAGCATGTGCGTTAATTGATGACACAAGATGCTCGCGCTGTCTAACGTCATGATGCGCTATCTGACCTGATCTGTAGCAAGAAATTTATCATGTATTATAATTCTTTCAGTAATGAATAGTTATTAAAAAATTATCCTTATTCGTTTCAACACACCTACATCCGCTTGTCAATATATGCGAATTCCAAGCTAGGGAACCAACTCTGGCCGAGTGTCCGTTCATAACACGAACTCGTTTCATTTGACTACAATCCCATAGCTCGGTATTACCTAATGTAGATCCAACTGCCAAATATGGACCCTCCTGTATCCAAGCAACAGAACAGACATAATCGCTACCTTCCAGTTCTAATAATTGTTCTATTGTTCCTGTTGCAGCATTCCATAGGTAAACGTTCGCGCCTAAAGCTACTGCTAATATATTATTCGTGGACCAGTCCACTAAGTTGAGATCTGCAATAATGAAAGTGATTAGTTCTTCTCATTCATTCAAATACAATGGGTATAATATTTATACGTCACTCATTCAAGACTAATAAGCAGTGACTGAGTGCATATATCGTACAGAATTGACTCACAGTAATCATCGATAATTTCAGGCGCATCTAAGATTCTGTCAGGAGCTTGAGGAATATATCTAGTGGACGCTTTTACGCTCGCGGGTGTTTTTGTTTGACTGTAAACAACTCTTAATGGATTTTGATAGCCCTCAGGAGGTGCAGGAGCTTTATTCTGATAGGACAAGACTCTCATGTTATTGATATCACCACCATGAAAGTTTTCTCCTATAAGGCGTTGCATCTCCCTCTTTGAAGGACTTATGTTATCTCCCTTATCTCCATCCTGATCCGCATGATGTTGAAGCTATTAGGATGGTAATAGCCAAGTAAAATTATGTATACAGTAAATGAATTATTAAAACTGTAATAATTACTGAAACTTTTATTTATTATTTACCTTGTAATGACCCAATTCAAAGTTGGTCGTTGCCCTAGAAGGTATGAACCTGTCACCCCCACTTGGAGTCTTTGCAGGGGTGGTTGAAGCACGACCTGTCACCAAAAGCAGGTTCAACATTTCAGCCACTATACACAGATAACACACACAACTATGTTAGTTACACACACATTCATACTAGACAATGGACAAAATAAAAAATAATTAACAAAACTTATGGGGCCCCATTCATACATTCAGAACAGAAGATGATTATGATGAAATTTGATGCCTGTATGAAGAATTTAGATAAAATACATATAGTCATTAAATATATATATATATATATATATATATATATATATATATATATATATATCATATATATATATTTCTGACAAATTGTGATCTCTCGTTGTTTCACAGACGTCAGATCTTCCCGTCACGAGATTCTTCTACACTTGGAAATTATTCGCACATAGAATCTTTATACGCTTTACAGGACTGTACGTATTCGCATACATAAATATATATATATATCAGATGCTTATATTAAGTATACCACAGTTTTGCAATAGTATATTGGTACAGATAATTTATTAATTCTTATATAGATGTTCACCATGCATACATAATACATGTATCAGTACTTTTATACCATGGACTTTTCATACTTACTAGGTGATTTTTTATTAGCTTTCGATGGAGTTCTTTTAGTACGTATATCCGAACGTTTTGTTGGTGTTTTTCCATTACTTGTGTTTACAAAGGATCCACTTATAACTTTACGAGAGGCATTCAAGCTGAGATTAATGCTGAAAAAAAAAATAAAAAGATTTCTACATTATAAAAATATGAAAATATGTTATATACACATTGCTCCATCAGCATATCAAGGTAACAAAAATGAAAGGGTAGAAGATGCCTTGAACAACTTACTCCAAACCAGTTTTACATTTTTTTTATAACGGATCTTTACGCCTCGATTCTGTATGAGTATTTTACTATATAATTCTATCGGAAAGTTTTTCAATAATATGTAACTTAAAATAATTCTCTATAATAAAAAATACAACAGATTCTATACTTCATAATCTTTACTTGTAGTTTTATCAGTAAACCCTTCTTTTAGCACACCCGTTATATACTATTAAAATGGAGTCTATAGTCAGTCGCTTTGCCGACAGAGATGAACGCACCATAGAAAAAGTTCTTTTACATCTATTCATGAATACTAAAACACCACTAAAATTACTAAAAGAAATGTTAGAAGTATTAAGTATATTAAAAATAAGATAGAAAATCCATATCACCTGGAATTGGAGGCCTCGAGATGTTTCTTCTGCCAACGAGGAGCAGGTCCCTTTATCGCGTCATCCATACGAGTCAAGCTATTTAATTCCTTCATATATTTTAGATGAGACATAATGTTCAGCGTGAAGAAATCGTATAAATCTTTAAGAATATCAAGCAAGGTGCAGCAAAAGCCTAAGATTCAAAATAACAGGAAAAAATGAAGAAAAACTCAGAGGGAACGCGTTAGGAGCGCATTTCGCGCCTCGGCAACTTTGCAGCTTCGTAGGAAACACTTTTACGTAAAATAAATGCCGAGAAGAGTTACCGGAGTTTTCCTATAATTCCGACTGTCATAAGGACGTCGAAATATCACCGTCGTTCACTCAGGAGTTCTGTGAAAATTCACTGCACCGTTTCTCGTGGGGATTTAAATGAACAAAACACTGAACTAACATGAGCTCGCAGAACGACCGTTGGCTTTTAAACGTTAAACTCGAGTATTTCCCTATAGGAGTCTCTGGCTACTTATATACAGCACCCTACAAAAATACCTGACATCGTTTCACCAATCATCTTTGAGGGGTTGTGGCTACCGCGGTCATCTCGTATTCACTGCCGTTCAAAACGGGATTCGTCATCTAGAAAACGGCAAATAATATATTTTTCGAGAATTTAAAAATAATTCTACTTTCAAAAGTAAATGACAGTCATTAAGAGACCCTGAATATCAACTGAACCTCAATCAATTTTACTCATCACAACATGACCCTTTCAAAGTATAACAGACATAACATTTTTGGAGTAGACGACAGGATATGCATAAAACTTCCTAGCTCGTTATCAATTATGTAAGTTTGGTTTAAAGGTATTACATAGATCATGATGAATGCTCGCATTTTTGTTATTCTTTATCGAATAACGATAAAGTGATTAGATATAATACAACATTGATTTCTGGATACCTTGTTTTTAATTTCAGCAAATTAATTTTTCTTTTGCGTTAATTTATTCTTACGCGATTTTGCATAAGACTTTATCACGCTACGATCGGGGTTTAAAGTGCTGAACTTATTTTGGTAATGTGATGGTATAAAGGTTTTTCAAGGGACAAAGAATGCTAGGGATTCCAGGTATGACGAACTCACTTAGCAAATAATCTTTAATCTAATCGGCCCCTGACTTCTAGCCTGAGTCATTATGCTTACTGTGATACTCGACGTAATTGTCTGATAAAGATTAGGATTTAAATACCCATTGAGCAAACTATACAGGCACAGCCACTTAGATCTGCCAATCGAATCTTTTAATCGTGTTTTCAAGTCACAAAAACAAGCGTGTTAATTTTGATTATCTTATTTGTTAAGAGCAGTCAGGGTAAAAATAATTCTATGATTTCAGGTGAAACAGAATTTTTCCTTTCAAGTTTTATTGCAACACTCAGAGTATGTATCTTAGTATACTACAAAATATTTTAACAAAATTTATACAAAATTATATCAGTTGTGTAAGATTTCTTTATATTCGTGAGATTTTTCACGCTTCATCCAGTAACGCTTTTGTTAACATTTCCTCCAACATTTCACTCTTCGATCGGTAATTTTCAAAACCATTTTCAACCGCTTTTCTAATATTACGTACTTCCATTATCTGATCCTGCGTCACTTTACAAAATTCAGCTAATGGTTCGCACTGTTCGTACATACTTAAATCGTCACCCATACTTATGTCACTTCCATTCAACCTTTGCTTTTTGCTAAATGATTCATTATGTAAATCTTCCTCCCGTAATTTGTTTTGAAGTTTCAATTCCTGGTGTGTGGTGTAATCCATGAATACCTTCGATTTAAACCACCACGGTAACGTCCGGAAATGCTTCATATGATTACGGTTATAAACTACTTTTAGATGGCAACGAATCAAGGAAATCTTTTCCTTAACAATTCGCAATATTACATTTACAAAACTAGGTATATCAGAATCGTTAGCTGTTAGGAATAAATTACTTAAAATGGTATACGGTACGGTATCGTAATTTGACTCTGGTAATGCCTCTTGGCAGTAATACGATATGGAGTTACGTAGTTCCCACATGTCCATGATGGGCCAATCAAAACTGTAACAATAAGAATAATTAATTTAAATATTTAGTGTCAAAAATATATGTATAATACATTCCTGATGAGATTTATAAATCTTACTTCCAACGTGGCAATTTTAATTTGTCCAAAGCACTTTCTAACTCCTCTCTATTTCCTTCCTTCTTCCACGCATCATTGAAATATTCATAACTGCAAGGAAGCTCATATTTCGTGTTCAAACACTTTTTCAATTCCGGAGCAAAATCTGTGTATGATAATGATTCCGAATCAAGAAATATATCCCTCAAATGTGTTACAGCTTCATTGTGAAAATTTATTATAAAATTCGGATCGTTCAAAACCGATGCTAGATGTTCATTGAACGGTGAATGGCCTTGAATTCTAGAACAAGGAAAGTAATTTTAAATATTTTTAGACGGATTCCTTTAGATGAAAACTGTAATTGTATAATATATACAGCTGGTTGTATATCATATTTACTTTAACCATAGTTCTTCTGTTAAACAACCATCCAAGACCTCACTCAAGTAGTCCATTTCCAACGGTACTGCTGGTGATTTATTTTTTGACAACCATCTTGTAGCATTCTGAATGAGTTCGAGTATAACATTTTCGTTTATAGTATTTTCTAAATGTACCGTATACTGGGATACGTAATCAGACTCAATCAATTTTTCCAAATGCGCCTTAAGTCTGCTATTTTCAAATATCCAATGTTCATTTCCCAGGGCGACAAAATATAACGGTATAGGCATGAGCTTATTTCTTGAAAGTACTGTTTTGGTCAGACGTCGTATGACGGACTTTGCATCCTCTGAAGTATCAATAATAAATAATAAAGCATCTATACCAATCAGCTTGTGATCGCTAATTAAACCCTCAGCTTGTCTTATGCATAAATTCAAAGTCTCATATGAATTGGGTCTGTAAGTCTTTATAATGGGTTCTGTTGTAAAGTCATCAGGACAGAGATATTCACTCATTATCTTTTTGTGCTTCCACAAAAGAAATCTCTTTTCCAAATCCGGCCATGAAATAACCATTTTCCAGAATGTATTGGGCACTGCTTCAATATCCAAATACTTTGCATTCTCTTTTACGCCATTATGTATAATAACTTCAATTGGTTCCATTTGTCTTTTTGGTTTTTCGACTTCCCGTTTGATCTTTTTTCTTCGCATACTTTCAATCACCAGATGTTGATCCGGACGATATAATAAATTAGCACACTCCTCCACACTTCTCTTTTGCAACCAAACAGGAGTATTGTCCAAGGCTTCTCTTTCTCTTCTCTTCTTGGAGGCACACTGTCTCCACGTCATGTAATACTTCATAATTAATCGCCTTTTTATTTTCTGAGATATTTCAAGTAATCTTTGCTGAATGTAAATTTCATTCAATATATCTTCACATGATTCCAGAACGATCTGATTGACCATGTCTTCCATGATCTTCTTACTTAATTTATTTATCATTAGAATTTTGTTAAATTCTTTCCTCACCAGGGAAGAGCACATATCCTTTATAACGTCGTCTTCCAAGGCTTTTAAAATTAATGAAGCTTCAGCTTCAGCAGCTTTCAATTTCTTCTCACGTTCGATCTTTTGTAATTTTATCTTCTCAGCCTGCAGCCTCTTCTCGACTTCCAATTTCGTTTGGCTTATCTCAGAGTGAATTTTCAACTGCTTCTTCACAGGAGACTTTGGGTCAGATGTTTTTAAGATATTTTTTGATGATATAGAATCACTTCCTTCCTTGATTTTTTCAGAAGCTTGTGCATTAGAATGGTTTCGCGAAAATGCTGTCGCAACAGGTGTAGATTTGGCAAATATATTTCCTAACGTTGGTTTGCTGAAAATATTTGTTATTGTTCCTGCTCCAAATGTTGTACTTGTCTCCTGCTCTGTCGTTTTCATTGGATGAGTGGACGATGTTAAGTTAGACTTGGAAAATATTGATGAACCTTTACCAGCTGTACTTATCGTGGAAGTCGCGAAGGGACTGTTAAATCGTGAAGTCTCATTAGTCTTTGTACCAAAAACTGTTGATTTACTAGAAAATGGTCCTTCGTTTTCAGTAGCCAAATCAAATTTGTTGTGGGGTTGAGACGCATGATCTTCAGAAGTATTTGGTGGATGCTTAGTTCCAAATGGACCAGGTTCTTCAGGTTTAGCAAAAACTGTTGTATTTGTATTTGGCTTGTATGGAAATATATTTTGTTGTTTATTAGTAGACTGACCAGTGAAACGTCCAACAGGCTTTTTCGTAGAGACATCAATTTGTCTGGTCAAAGGACTAGCACCTGTATCATTCAAAGTACTGTGCTTCGTAGAAACTTGAGATTTGAAATTCCGTGATGGCTTATGACGATCGTCATGATGATCATCTTTAAACTCGTATGGATCACTAATATCAGAAATATTATTTCCACTTTGATCCTCAGCATTTATGGATTTGGTTTTCAAATAACCTGATGAATCAAAGCTTTCATGTGGTTTATGGTTCTTGTAAGTTTGTTCAGGTAGCATCCCACCGGTGATACATTCGCCAATTGATAAAAGCATCCCTGTCCTCTTTGATTCTACTATATTTATAGCTCTGCCTTGATCTATACTAGAAATGGGCGAACTGAAGTTTTGTCTGTTTAACATTATACTCATATCATCACTGGAAGTATTCAGGCCAACTTGTTCACAGAAGTATATTGCTTCGTTCTCATCTTCAAATCCAAGAATGTCAATTAATTCATATAACGGAAAAGGTGTTGAAGTTGTTCTGCAATATGCTTTCACCATCACTGATAAAGCTTTTACTCTGACTTGATTAAAATACCTTAATAAAATGCAGGCGTTTAGATAAGTTGTGCTTCGAACGAGTTTGAAGAACTTAGAAAAATTGTTAGATTGGAGCGAAGAGTAAACTTCAATAGCAAATCGAACTTCAGGCGACTTCTGTAATGTTATTGGTAATTTTTGTACTTCCCACATAAAATTACCATTGTTCAAATTTAGTAAGATAATATATGCACGAAATTCAGGTTCATTTTTACAAGAGATACCTTTTACTCGGAGGTCCTGATACATGTATTTTAAAGATTGTAAACATTTAGTCAAATTCTCAGTGTTAATTTTCTTGTCGAATACAGATGGTTCTTCGGCACAAAGACGTTCTGAGCATACTATATGAAATCTGGCACACTGCTCAACCAATTCAACACTGTCGGTGCAACATAATTCCTGCTGAGTTATGTCCTTACGTATGCCTCTTGTTCTGTCCCATAAAAAATGAAACCATTCTGCTAAATTTGTTCCTTCCTCATCGCATAGATTTGCTATTTCATGTAATAAATAACTCATAGTCATTTTGAGGGATTCGACAGGTCTTAGTTCATGAGCCAGTGGTTCTTCTTGATCTGCTGAAGATCTAGAGTACTGTTTTATAGCAATCATATGATTTATTTTGTACTCTGCACCCTCCATAAGTTCGTATGCTGCAACTTGTCTTTGAGATTCTCGCATAAGACGTTCTTTCTCTGGACACATATCTGGGCAAGTGCCTTTGGTACTTTTTGCAGTTGCCAATGTATGAGGCTTTATCTGCTTAAATCTTATAAGCCGGTCGCGAGCTTCCAATATTCTATATTTGTCTTCTGCTGTGCTAGCCATTTGACGAATTGTATTTTGTAACTCTTCAATAGTTGCTGATGGGACAATATTTTGAATCTGACTTTCAGCCTCATATTTTTCTACTTTTACAGGCTGTTTTTCTAATTTTGTTGCTTTCTCATACTTTTGTGCTTCTTTAGCAATTGGGATTCGAGGCTTTCGTAATACCGGAGGTGCACCAACTTTATGTTCACCATGTAAACGATACTCCAATCCTGACATTGCATCTAGTTCTGCTTGGACTTCTTCGTCAGTTCCTGTAAGGAAATGTCTCACTGTTGTTTTACTCGACTCCTTTTTTTTTACTGGAGATTTTGGTAACATCTCTGAATTAGTCCAATATACATCAAACTTTTGTCCCAAGTATTCTCCGCTATTCTGGTATGCAATATTAGCTGCTTCTGCTGTTGTATAAAATATTGTTATAGTCTGTTTTCTTGGTCTTAGTGTTATTTTTGAAATGTTGCCGTATTTCACGAAATATTCTTTTGCCGCAACTTTTGTCAGCAATGATTTTGGAACATTTATGCATGTTATCGAGTATTCAATGTTCTCCTTACCACCTTGCAATCTTGACTGCTTCTTGGATAACTCAAAACCAGTTGTTTCTCTAAGAGCTTGCGTGAATACACTAACTGGTGGTTTAAATGTATTCCTGAATATTTTAGGTTTGTATTGTTTCTCAGATTTCCAATCCTCATGGTCAAATGCCCCTTCATTTTGATTAGGCACAAGAGGTATACTTGCTGGTTTGGCAAAAGTAAATGTACTTTTTCCATCGTTTGGAACGGAATATTCTGTAACTTTACCAAAATCTACCACTCTTTCGGGACTTGATACAATGTTTGGTTGTGCAAATGTGAAACTTTCAGAGGTTATTTTCTCTGCAGGGGCATTATCTACTTGCATATCACATTCATCTGCCATTATTTCTCAATATTTATGTAAAATCAGTATTATTTTTTTCCCACGATATTTGTTCACAATTTCATAATTAGGTTTCTGCGATGCGCTACGATCCTTCACAACATTTTCATCATCAGAAACTGTAACTTGCTGGAACTCCAGGACAGCGTAAAAAAACAAAACTGACATAGACATCAATAGGCATATGTCCACCATATCTACTTCCTCTTATTATTATAATAGATCATTGCAGATCAGCTGTTAATATATGTTCTCTGTTATTACTCAACCAGCCACTACAAATATTACACCATATTAATTAGCTTTTAAATATGTAAGCCAAATTCAATGGACAAGTAGAAGTTCCGTTTAATATTAAAGTCCAATTTCAACGCAGAGTCCGATATGATTAATGTAATAATTAAAAACCATAATAAATATTATTCTAACAATGAGTGAAATCTTTTCATTTCTGCTGTCGACATTTTAATAACAGAGTCGTTTTTTATTTTAGCTATATCAAAATTTTTTGTATAATTTCATATCCTATTAGAGTTTTGTTCTCGAATAAAGATTATCTATGTCGGTTAAGTCACTTTTGTGAGAACGTCACATTCATTTACTAGTTTGTGAAGAAACATCTATATAACAAGAGTTATCTCCTGTGATCTTCCGTCATTGAAATGGCAACGAATTTTTACGATTATCATTTTCCAAAGGTATTATCTTATTATTTCTTGTTATGAGTATTGTTATTAACATGGATGTAAACTTATTTGTCATTACAGGAACATCCAAGGAACTTGATACCTGAGCTATGTAGGCAATTCTATCATCTTGGTTGGGTCACTGGTACAGGAGGAGGAATTTCTATTAAACATGAGTAAATTATATAATTTCTCTTTGACAAATTATTCATTAAATAAAATTCTCTTATTATTATAATTTATTCCATAAAAGAGAGAAAATTTACATCGCTCCATCTGGTGTACAAAAAGAACGCATCAGTCCAGATGAAATGTTTGTTCAAGATATCAATGGCAAGGACTTAGAACTGCCTCCATCTGACAAAAAGTTAAAGAAATCACAATGCACACCTTTGTTTATGTGTGCATATAGAACAAGAAATGCAGGTGCTGTGATTCATACACATTCCAAATTTGCTGTCATGGCTACATTACTGTGGCCAGGAAAGGAATTTCGAGTTACACATCAGGAAATGATAAAAGGTATCCAAATCACAATTGGAGAATGTCACCGAAATTGAAATTGACTCTATCGAATATGTTTCAGGAATAAGAAATCAAAAACTGGGACGCGCATACAGATATGATGAACAACTGGTTGTGCCAATCATTGAAAATACACCTTTCGAAGAAGATTTGAAGGATAGGATGGCTGAAGTCATAGCTCAATATCCTGAAACTTGTGCAATATTGGTTCGCAGACATGGTGTGTATGTTTGGGGTGACACATGGCAGCAAGCAAAAACTATGTAAGATCTCAATATTTTTTTTATTATTCATCTTCTGTTTGCATAATTTTTAATAGTCAATTCTTCATTTGTCATCCATTTTACAGGACGGAGTGTTATGATTACCTTTTCGACATTGCTGTACAAATGAAACGGTGCGGCTTGGACCCACTAGCAACACCAAGTGAATATGAATTACAATATCATAATAATCAAGAAAAGTCATCTTAAATCGTAATCATACTAAGCGTCAGTATAAGATTGGAATATATTTGATATTACATATTAATGAATCTTAATGATAAAAAAAATATAAATATGCACAAATCAAATATGTCAGTTTCATTAATGTTACGTGAAATTTTATAACATTTTAAATATACAAAAATTATGATACAGCCCATATAACTTTTACGTTAAACAAAAACTGAAAATTCAACTTTTTACAACTGGGCAATATAACTACTTCTAAGATTGTATGTCGTACGGCTGAAACTGTTTGCGAATATTTTTTGCTAATTCCGTCTCTTCTTCCTTGTCCATTTGACAATCTCTCCAATCCGATCTATCATTAATGTCTAATATTCTATCACTAGCCAATACTTCACGGCCAAATTGAAGTGGAAAGTCTTTCTTAATCCTATAATATAAAGCTTCTCCATTGGGCAATTCCACATAAAAATACAGTGTACCCGGTTGTGCAATTTGTTGCAACTGCGTATGAAGGGGCAGTTCGCTCAATTGAAAGTTATTGCATGAAGCTAATTCCTGTAATGATAAATTACTCATTCAACTTCATTTAAACTTTGTGGCAAGTTCAGTTGGGACATGAAAAAATTAATTGTATGTTTTATGTTACCTGGAAAGTCTCCTTTATTGCAGGTGCTTGATTTTTGTGGACAGGTACAGCTTGTAATTGACAATGTGAACTTTTGTAATTTCTTTCAAAGAAGACAGGTACTTTGTCTGTACTTGCGTAATACTTCGTCACAGCTTTTTTGTATAGCTTAACTTCTTTAGCAACGTTTTCAGGTAAAATTGCCAGATTTTGATGATGCGTTATTGGTAAAATTAAAAAGTGATCCTTTACTAATCCACCTTTAGCAAGTGCCACATAGACCTCTGTACCAACAGAGATTACTAGATGCTTCGAAACTTGAGGACTTGACAGGCAGAACCAGCATTTTGCTTGGTCAAATTCTATCTTCGCTTTTTTATTGCTTCCATCTTGATGTTTTGTTCTTTTTCTTGTATCTTTGGATTCCATGTCATAGAAAAATTGTGTACTATTTGCTGTTGATTTTTGTCCAGATGGATGAGAACTCAACAAAGCTAATGAATAGGGACTTGGCGTTTCATCGGTTGTTTTCATTACCAAATCTGACAGACGCGTTCGATCCACTGGTGTTAAATTCAAGGCATATAACCATTTTCTTTTATTAGTGTTACCCACTGAAGCTAGTGCAATAAATCTTGATGCAATCTCAATACTATCTCCATTTTGACTCAGATTCCTGAGGTAAAAAGAACAATTGTTAGACTATGCATTTTCTTCAGATTCAATGTTCTTTACATTTCATATTTCTAATGATTGTAACAACTTACCTATAAGGAGGTCGGTCATAATAAATTCCTTCAAGCGCAGAAATATGGTATCTTGGCTTTACTTGTGTAGCTAACCATGCAATTAATTTGGAACCATTATATTTGTGGCCTGGTTGCTTGGGATCTGATTGAGTAATGTCTTTGGGCCACGGAGAGGTTAATAAAATGTCAACACCTCTAAAACTTGGTTGACCCTTTAAACAATTGTATCGAACAGCCAAAACATCATTCTCGTCAAATGTGCAAGGACTAGATTCTGATGAAGTTGTTTCTACACCACTAAGATAGGCTATTTTAAGGCCAGAACTGGAACTATAAAGTCCACGTTTTCCAAGGAATATAAGATTTGGACATATTTCACAGCCGTTCATATCTGGATAATGTTTTACATCCCTATCCTTATTGGGTCCAATGATATATGTAGGAATTGGAATATTTTTTCCTTTACTTTTATATATTTCAAGTTCCTCATTGTTTTCACCAAAGAAATTACCAACACATAGCAAGTAATCAAAGGGTCCATTCTTTTTATTAATAGCTTCAACTTTGGAGAAGAGGAACTTGAAATGTCCTTCCACATCTCCACAAATTAAAACTTTCTGCTTCTCAGTCATTTTTAAGTAAGACAAAGTTTTTCAGTGACTAATAAATTCTCTTAGGTTAGACCACAGAGCACTATAAAATCAGATCACTATCGCTTTTTGACTTATTTTACGTACAGTCACTAATCATATTTTCTCCTCTTTTCTTAATATTCATATAAGATATTTAATACGCAATACACGATAAACAATCATTCATTCCAGTAATAAACGTCAACAATTTTAAAAAACAGTTTCTTATGGGCTTATTTTACAGTGCAACATTTGTAGCCTGTGGTGCAGTTCCCTCTGCGAACCAATCAGAATCATTTTCTGCAATTATTCGCTCTTCCGATTGGCTTAGAGAATCGATATATGACACAATACTTATGTAAAGTAAACTAAAAAACATTGCGCTATCGTGAAGTTGATTTCTGTTTCCCTTTACTTGTGATATTTTCAATTATAGTTCATGCGACTCGCAAATATGATTTCTATATAATCTGCGAGTCATTTAAATAGATTTATGGTAGGATTCTCCAAATTATTAAAAACATTATAATTATTAGGAAACAGACGGTGGATTTTAAATTTATATTCTAACGAATTTTCACGTCTGACAGCAAAAGAAGTAAGTTACGCCAATAATTAGTGCGTGTCACTTTAAATATTCTCTATATAATTGGAATCAATACGTGAAATAGATGGATCTACATAATTTAGGGACAAACAAACGACACTTTGCATTTAAGGTATTAATGACTGTTGAGCATTGTTATGTAGTGCTTATCCACAATAACCACGTGTAATGTTCAGGTTAAAAAGAAGTGAATGAGGAAGATGAAAGATCATCCGCGGAATTGTTCCGTCAGCAAAATTGAAGGACATAGTGTAAATCCAACAAAAAGAATTAAACCTGTGGACAATAGTAAGGAGCCTGCTGATACCTTGAAAAAGAAAAAAAAAGAACATGCACCAGTAATAGAAGTTAAACGCTGTGCATCTGGCTCCAATTGGGAAAAGTTCAAGGATCTTGTTTCTCAGGAAGCATCTTCTGAGAAATGTGTAAAACCAAAACCGTCACGACAATCTAAATCTTTGGCAGTATCAAAGCAAACTTTACGGAATATGGGACAACCAAACCTTTATGCCACGGTAAATGAGTTAGGATCATACACAATTTTTTTTACATTTCATACAGTTACAGTTATATTTTTGATCTTTCAGTATCCTTCTGCTACTAGTAGCGAAGCGAAGGTGAATGAGACTAAAGATCAAGCAAAAAATATGATAACCAAACAAATTGCTATGGATTGCGAGATGGTTGGTATAGGTGATGGTACAGAGAGCATGATTGCTCGTGTATCCATAGTCAACAGACATGGAGTATGTCTTTATGATAAATATGTAAAACCTAGAGAAAGAATCAAAGATTATAGAACTGAAGTCAGTGGTATAAGACCTCATCATCTTGCTACTGGAGAGGAATTTGCGGTTGTACAAAAAGAAGTGTCAGAAATATTAAAAGGGAAAATATTAATAGGCCATGCAATTAAAAATGACCTAGACGTTTTATATTTATCTCATCCCAAGAGATCCCTAAGAGACACATCCAAATATAAACCCTTTAGAAAAGTGTCCATGGGTAATACACCTAGTTTAAAGAAGCTGGCATTAGAATTATTAGGTATAGAAATACAGACTGGTGAACATAATTCCGTGGAGGATGCACGAGCGGCTATGCAACTTTATATGATATACAAAAATCAATGGGAAATGGAAATTTATTCAAGACGATAGTTTTCATTTCTCTCAGTTTCGTTATAATAATAAATTACATTCTCACTGTCGAATTCATGTCAATTAATTAACTTAATCGTAACAATTCGCTACATGACTTGGCTCAATTAACAACCTTCCTTAACTAGCATAAATATTTGCAAAAAACGTAATTGCACAAGCCGAGTCAACAGAATCGTTAACATAATGCGTCCGTTATAATTATTCATATTTTCTGTTTTGCTCGAAAGAGCAATACATGTTTCACATGTTGAATGACTTGCTGTTAAAAATTGAACATTGCTGTAAAGTGATAAAAATAAAATTGATTTTTCAAGAATTTCTGTTCCGTATCTATTCTTATCGTGAACAATATATTCCTTCTTATATGACATATTGAAACTCCATACCATAATTATCTTGCGAAGTAATTTTCCGGGAACTGATCGAAGGTCACTTTGTACGCTTATTTCTTGGCGCGAAGAAGAGATTCGTGTTTGTGAACATTTTTTAATTTATTACAGCAGTAGTATAGGAATCACGCGGCCTTGTTATCAGCCTCGCCGACCTCGTTTGGAGTAACTTTTCTGATCTCTACATAAAGCCAGTTATACAAAATCGCACTGAACGTTTATACACTTAATGTCTTTTAGTCACTGATTGTGCACAGTACATTTTCTTCTGAGTGCGGAATCCGATTGTCTTTTATTCTTGTGCTTAAGTTATCGTCTAGAGTTGTTCCTTATTATCGCTCAAAGAAAAAGATAAGAGGATGATATCTTGGCCGTGAGGGATGTTTTCTCGTGACTTTCCAATTGAGTTTCGCCAACTACGTGGGAGACATTGACTATCCGTACCGTCGGCTAGTTTCTTCCGTTCGGACAGAAATTACAGGAAGCAAATAAAGTTGAGCTGAAAAACGAAGGAATATTTGCAATATAAAGTTAAACAGTAGCTGCAGCTACACCTTTCACATTTCATAGCTTCTCCATGTTGGATCATCTGTTATTTTCTTGGCATCATAGAATATACTTTATCAAATCCCTGTGACCTTTGATTCGTTGAATATAATATAACAGTGCAATAGTTTTCAATAAGATAGAAAAAAAATGCGCGTTGCTATCATAGGCGCGGGAGCTGCTGGATTAGCAGCTCTTAGACACTGTGTTAATGTTGAGAATAATGATTTCGAAAATCCTGAACAATCTGCAAAACTCATTACGGTGATCTGTTATGAAAAATCGGATCAAATCGGAGGAACATGGGTTTATACACCAGAAACTGGTGTGGACAATTACGGAATTCCGATTCACTCCAGCATGTACAACAGCCTGAGGTAAATATACAATATTTATATTAATATCTATATGTAATTATTTTAATATGTGTCAACAAATATCTCCCAGACAAATTAAAACTTCCAGACGCGGCTTCTATCCTAAAGCCAATTGTAATCGTATGAACAGCGACTGCAGAATTCTCAAAATTATAAAAAAATGTCTTATTTTATAAACTAATAAGATTTACCTTTATCAGAGCAAATTTACCGAAGGAAGTAATGGGCTACCCGGATTTCCCAATACCGGAGAATTCAAAAAGTTACTTATCCCGGAGAGAAATTCTGGATTTTCTTAATTCCTACTGCGATTACTTTCAACTGCGGCAATTTATCCAGGTAAATCAAATCATAGAAACCTAATCATTAACTAAATATTGATTTCCTAGATTATAATACCAGATACCTTTCTACTTGGCAGTTCCGTCATTATGTAGAATTTGTTGAACCGATATCCACCGGTGATCGAAAATGGGCAGTCAGGGTGAAAGATCTGAAAAATAATAAAGTCACAACAAATGTATTCGATGCAATAATGATCTGCAACGGTCATTACTTTGAACCTAATACAGTTTCTATAGAAGGTTCCGAGGTCTTTAAAGGATCTCAAATGCACAGTCACGATTATAGAATCCCCGAGGTCTTTTCCGGTAAAAGGATTGTCGTCTTTGGAGCTGGTCCTTCGGGTTTGTAAAATAACTTTGTTTCTTTATGAAAGCGGAAATATTTTATACGAGGAAGGTATAAAATGCATTTTTAACGTTTAAACAGGAATGGATCTAGCACTGGAAATATCACGGACTGCTGACCGTGTAATATTGAGTCACCACACGAAAGACCCAATACTCACGAAATTCCCGGATAACGTGTTACAGAAAACAGATCTTGTCCGGCTGACAGAAAATGAAGCAATTTTTATGGACGGTTCTAAAGAAACCGTCGATGTAATTTTTTACTGCACTGGTAATTCATTTTATTGTATTAAATACTTCTAATTTTAATTTATAACAATCTAATGAACTTTTTACATCTGTAAAGGATACAAATACAGTTTTCCTTTTCTTTCTGATCGTTGTGAAGTTCGTGTGAAGTCCAATATGGTGACGCCACTCTGGAAACATTTAATTTCAATAGAAAATTCGTCTCTGGCTTTTATAGGACTGCCATTTTATGTATGCGCGTTCAGCATGTTTGACTTACAGGCACGTATAATGGTGCAGAAGCCTACATTCTCCAGTTTACAATTAATTCATAATGAATTATATGAAATTCAGGTGCGATTCGTGCTGCAGTTCTGGCTCTCAAAGAAAGAATTACCATCCAAGAAAGACATGCTCGACGATGAGAGTGAGGAATTGAAAAAAAGATATTCACAAGGTTTGACAAAGCGTCAGTTTCACATGATGGGTCCAGACCAAGGTCCTTATTATCAAGATTTGGCTGAGACTGCTGGAATAAATCCATTGCCACCGGTTCTTACAAAATTGCACAATGAGAGTAGCATGAGATTCTTGGATGACTTAGTTAATTACCGCGAGGATCGATATGCAATCATTGACGATTGGAATTTCGTGAAACTCTAAAACAGTCTACCTATAAACGAAAAGAACGAAAAATTCAAATACCTAATAATTTACATTTCAAAATAAATTAAATACTCAATTAACCATTTTATACCACTTTATACTGCAATATATAAACAATTGAAAGTACTGACTTCTTTTTTTAGATAGGTATATCCCAACAAAGGTTCATTAATGATTTTCTCGTTAAGGCATCCAATTAGTTAGCGCCTGTATTCCTTATAATCAGGGTGAAAGTACTGAATTACCAGGTATATATGCATGATTACATGATTCTAGAGTGAAGTAAAAATAAAAGTCAAGAAGAAACAGTAGTAGGTCATCGCTCTGTAACGTACCACACGTGTCTAAGCGAATATAGTATTCATATAGTAGTATAGTATAGTAACCATAAAGTACCAAGTACTATGGTGAGAACATAATAATTAATGAACGACATGCTTTCCATTGTAAGGTACGCGACGTAAAATTGTATAGGGAATACGTACGTAAGCATATTACAGAATGCTAATAAAGCAGCAGCTACGAGGAAAGTCATAACTACACTGTAGTAAAGCGTAGGATTTAGGAGCCATCTTGCCTGTTATACAGTTACGCACAGTACAGAATGGTCTGTCAGTAGTTTCCGTTTGAATAGGTGCTGAGTATATTTTCCTAAGGAAGAAAAAGAATTTAATCTAATTATTAAAGTTATTAAGTCAAGTATTAAACCTGCGCTATATTGTGTTGGCAAGATACCAAAAGTTCCTCCTTCGTTGACTAATTTCAATGAAAAGAAACTTCTACCTACGTCCCTGTGCCACTTATATAGCGCTTGGAGTAACGTCAACGGACGCGTCATTCCGCATTGACGTTTTATCAAGAATTTCTTTGCGATAAGGATTTCCTCTCTATGGATTTCTTGAATCCATCAACTGCTGACGAACAAGATTTCTTGACATTGCATATAGAACTGTTAGGTTGAAATTATCAAGATTTTATTCTTTGTAACCTAGAGCTTACCTCAGGGCGTTTCATTATCGGCTAAAACAGGACAAAGTTTGTTAAAAAATATAATACTGAATTATTTGAAGAACCTACAAGATGCATGGTATTGTGCTGCTCTGTGGAATAGATGGATATTGTGGGTTTTATGAAAAGGTTTCTATACGATGAGAAACTCTGATGTAATCAAGACTGCTAGCATCCTGTGCTAATAATATGGGTGAGTACGAGGAAACTTTTTCCATAATTGTGTTTAACTGTGTATTGGATTCAGTTATGTTTGCTTATTTGATTAGATAAGTGTCATAGAGGAAATATAGTTTTTGGAGTCTAGATTGCATTCATTGTCGGTGTGATATAAATGACATTATAGATGACAATTTAGAGGATAGAATGTTAAGTAGGATTTACTAACATAAAGACATTGTACAGTGATGGCAGGAACTGAGGGTGTGCCAGGGCCTGCCATGGAAGAGCCACTGTCATCCAGACTACAGTGGCTTCAGCAGCGTCGAGAGGCACTTCAGGATAAACTTGCGCAAAAGAATAATGAATTAAAAAATCTCTGTGTTGAGGAGGCTGAACTTACTGGAGTATTACCACCAGAAATACCACTAGAACCAGGAGAAAGTCCACCAACATTCCGTAGAAGAGTTGGCACTGCGTTCACTTACCCTCAGAATCTAATTAACAAACTCAAAAGCAGTGAAGCGGTAACTATATCAGGTTTATAAAACTTCATTTAATTCTCATTCTTCTCTAATGTTTTACAATCAATGTAACAGGAGGAGTCTGCACTGGAATTAGAGCGTCAGGTCCAAGTGGGCATAGCTGAAGCTGCCTTAGGTATATTTAATGATCCAGCTGAGAGTAAAGCTGTGCGTCGCAAGCACAGATTAGTTTATCAACAAAGTCAAAGAAGACTACAAGATTTGGATGCGCGTTTAAATTTCATACGACAAAGTCATGGCAAGAGTCACCGCCAAACACAGCTTCCTCATGTCTACGGAACACAACCTTATCCCCAAGCTCACGTCAAGCACAGAACTAAGAAGCCGCGACCACCCTTAGAAAGTACAGGTAAATACTTTGATCAATATTTTTCATTCATTTCATCTACTTACCACAAATTTAGATGGGTTATCACAAAAACGACTACACGAATTGCATAATATTTTAGGTAGTGAAGGTAGTGCGAAGAGTTCCAGAGGAGTTCTTCAGGAAGGTGGTGTAAGTTTGAGTCCACTAGGACCAGAACACAATTACAACACGTATCCAGGACATGGATTCCAGGATGGCGAGAACATACGTCCAATCGTACCAAATGTCTACAATCACAATCGCATAGGTCATCCAGCCGTAAGTCCCGTTATGCATCGACAAAGTCCGAAACTCATAGAACATGATCTCAACGATAATCACAACGTTTACATCCTACCTGAACCATACCGAACGCGAACATATTCCCACGGTAGCGGAGGTTCACGTAATCATAATCATTACACGGATGCTGAGAGAAATTATCGTCCAGTACCCAACACGTATACGGAGCATGAGCGACAGTTACGTCATAGACAGTTACAACATCAACAACAGCAGTTGCAGAATCATCAACATTATCCACAAGAATACAGAACCCTGGATAACGACGTACAGCTTCGACACCCTTCCCAGGCTTACTACGAAGCAGAGCCTCATGTTCATCGTTATGCCCATACACCTGACTATCAACTATCTTGTCAACACCACAGTCAATCACAATCCCTTCAAAGGAGAGAGCGTGAATTGACTGGCACTAGAATTCCAAGGAATCCTGGACCACCAAACGATCCTCATCAACCGCCAGGATATTGGATGCGTTACGAGAATGATATAATATGGTGTTCAGATGAGAAACCTGTCGACAGATTTGGAAGTCTTGATCGTAGGAAGCACAATGCACTTCAGAATACAAATAGTACAGGAATAGACCCACAGTCTCGTTATCACACAGTTGCAGGTAATAAGACATCATCGATGCTACCTAGACATCATCTTCCTCTGTACCCACCACTATCCGAACAAGCCCCACCGAATAGAATGTTATTAAGGACTCAGTCTCTAGGCAGTGTGGAAACATGGCACTCTGGATATACACAGGAATCACCTGATAACAAAGATACCACAGACAATATTGTTCGCAAGAAGGAAAAGGAGTGGTACGAAACCTCTTTAGATACAGCCTCTAGTCCTGGTCCAGGTTCCGGATCAGGATCAGGCTCAGGCTCAGTCCCTGCAGTGATACATCAAAACTTTCGTCAACCAACAGCCTCAATCCCATCTATACCGAAAGTCATACCGCCCTCCAGAGAACTTCTCTCCGAGGATCAAGACCAGAGGAATCATCGTCGCGAAATGGTTCAGGAGGAGCAACGTCAGCATCTTCAGGCACTACAAAATCGTTACCACCAACCTGGCAAAATACCCCTAGAAATACCCGCCGAGTCAAAACACTCAGACAACAACGAAGTGCCCCTAGAATCCCCAAAAAATTGTACAATAGTACAAGCTGGCAAATATCAACCATACCGCGAAGTGACAAAACCCTTCGAGATGTCAGACTTCTACAAGTACTCGACGAAATTTCGCAAAAGAACAGAGAATTCTCAAGGTCAGGTTACGACTGATAGCACAAATCACGTGGGTAGTTTAAATCCAAGTAAACCATTACAAGATCGTCGTATAGACACGATGGTGGAAATGAGTCAAGAATTGACATTATCCAATGTCGATGACGGAATTCTTCCTAACCCGGTGCAAAAAAGAATATATCAACCCCTTCAGCGAATGACTTGTCAACCCTATGGCACCTTAAGGTAATGTGTGCGTGGTCGTGTGCCAATAGCCAAGTGTCTAACAATAATCGATCAATCCAGATCGGCAAAACATGGAACTACCAATAACCGAATGCGTCTAATTAATATCATCATCCAGGTGCTTACATCCCAGTGTACCGGAAATGGAAGTGATGTACTAATACATGACTAATAATTCCAGGCCGGAAGATGCTAGCAGCGAGTGGCACATGTCAGAAATAGATCCGACTTCTAGCGCTACGCTGGTATAGCAAGTTACATGGAGATAAGAACTTTTCATAGTTGATAGTGCACGACAAGGATCAGTGCGGATTTTGAAAACGCCAGTATACTCCCTACGAATATTATAGGGCTGTAAATAATTATTCAAAGTGTCGATTCACTTTCCACACACGTAACATCGATTAGCACTCAACGAATGTGAGTCTAGATATTTTTCACACGCTCCTAACATTGGCTAGTCGAGTGTCGATTTCTGATTTAATTATTGTTGCGCAATTTTCACGAGTGATACGGTTATACAATACTGTCATATATACATATATATATATTTACCACCACTGGTGCCTTTGCAAAAAATATGCCAACATAACTTCGTATACTTAAATCCCTACGATTTGGCTCATTAAAAGTGCGTAGGCAGAAACTTCTACGAAGGGATTCACTGATTGTGTTCAACTGCCACACGATAATGCTACTGAACGATAAAAATATTATTATTATATTGTGATTGCTTGTCGAATAGACATGTTATTGTCTAGTACTAATCAATAAGCGTGCGTAGGAATTCTTTTAGAGAGAGTACCAGGATAATTATAAAAAAATATTAATGAAACCCAGTTATATCTGAGTGCTATGACAATTTCGAAATACCAACGTAATTACGTACGTTTAAGAAAAACTCATGCTAAATTTAAGTGCCTTCGTACAATAATAGATTGTAAGTGCCTTATTATTATTATATTTAAGAGCCAAAGACTGCGTGTGAATCGGACAATTGTTAAAGGTTTATCACATCGGTTCGAGTGTCTGATATTTATTATATGTAAATCAATAAAAGCCTATTTTGTACGTTCCAATCTAGATTTTTCAACAAAAAAGTAATGCCAAAAAGCCTATACAGTTAAAACAATATATCCCAATTTTGCAGGTCGATTTAAAGAAAATGACACTTTAAAAAATCGCCATGACGGTTTTTACCCTTTGTTTTATTATACAATATACAATTTCGATGACAATTTATATACATTGATCAATTAATGCATTTGCTGGCAATCGAGATGATTATTAAGAGGATATATCTGTTTAAGATACATACACTGCGGGTCCTCGATAAACTTAGCCGAGTCATTCGAAATCATCATCTCCCAGTCTTAACATACGCCACACGTATCAAAGTCGAAAGCGGAAAGAGATAAAACAATTCGAAATCCTAATTAGGATCAATAGAGAGAATCGTTGCATACAGGATGTTCGTGTGTCTTATTAACATTAATCATTGATACAAGAGCCATTCAAGATCTCACGTCAATTTAAATAACCATCGTCGCATTATAATAATATAATTAATAATTTGTGTGTATATGACATCTCGGATTCAGCGTATATACCTCAGAATCTTTGGTCGGATTTGTAATTCTAAAAAGGCTCTCGTGAAGTATATCGAACAAAGTCACGTTATATCAAGTAACCATCTGCCGCACAATAATACAATTATACCTGATGATTTACAATTAATCATACAACAAAAGGTACGATTGAAATACGAGGGACGGATACTAACAATTTCATGCTTTTTACTATGGCGCGTATAAGAAGTCATGCACTGCATATATAATTAATAAGTTTCTGTTGATTGACCACATAAAAATATTATGCAAGGTCGTAATTCAATTAATATCATTAATGCACTTGTGTAATTGCATTAATAATCGACAGTAATGATAACGGATCCTACAGCTGTTCCTTTTTCCTTTCATTCGAAACCTGTACAACGGTTTAACGGTTAAATTCGTATACTGCGTAAGTCAACAGTAAAGTGAAACTAACCAGACGTTATTCTCTAATAGATTGAAAGTTAATAAATGTTAGTATAATTTCATTTTCCTCGTTTTTTTTTAACAATAAATCAAACATTGACGAGATAATTTATCCTTTTGTGCGCTGCACACGATAACGGAAATATAAACATTTCAGTTCAATTGCAACAATATCAAACACGTATGTATATATATAATATAAAATTTACTTCAACGATTATTATTACTAGTAATTATTATAAGAAATAAAAATCGTCCAAACCACATACGACACTTCTGACATAAATATTTTTTAGTTGTTTTTCGAAAGCAGTCTCTGCAAGACCCTGTCAAGAATTTATCATAATTCGTGCAGCCATTAGCGTAGAAAATTTGTAATTATTATCACCATCCTATTGGGAGACATCCTGTACTTGGTACTGTTTTAATTCTTTATCGTAGCAATGATAACCGCGAGGGAAAGGGTCAAGCATGCACATTGCTGGTAAGTAGACATTACCGATAATTTATCATTTATATAATATAAGACTGTAAGAATAGACACACGTATATATATGTATAACGCTGAGATGTCGATAAGAGTTGAGACTAAAAATTCTAATTCAAAACCAGCCCAAAAGTTAACCTTAATTCCAGTCTAATATTAATCTCGCTCATTAGTCTCCAGATTCTCGTGACTTCCTAGATTATTTAATGATTTTTCATTATTACAAAAAAAAAACCAGTATCACTTCAGGACTTGTCACAAGAAGCTGAAGATTTCTCATGGTAAATACGAAGAGCTAGTTTAAATTTTTTTTTTTTAGTTTTCAAGTAAATATGCCTCTCGTACAAACTAATTAATATATACCCTTCAAATATAGAGATAGCAGATAAGATGGCATCAGGGGTCCAGGATAAATAGTAAACAGTAATGACATATGATAAATGTCAACGTAAATAAAAGACGTATAAGAAAAAAAAAAGAACTGGCTTCGTCCAGTGTATTCACCGATAATTGTTTATTACGTTTTCTACTTCCAATAACAAAAATATATTATCGTAAGAAATGAATTCGAAGCCAACCATCGAACTCCCATACTAACATACAAATTAATGACTAAGAGGCTCTAACGGCGCATACGAAAATGTATCTTTATCAATTTTGTTTTTGTTTTCGCTTTTTTAATATACTTTTCATTCCGATTAATCATTAGGTCCGACAATTAATTAAATCGGTTTTCTTGCGTATAACGGTTAGCATCGCCGTGACCCACGGCTCTGATGTTAGTATTACGTAAATATGCTAGATTCATTCATTCATTACTTACGAAAGGTGGTACTACGATCTCCAACGGCATTATAGACTCTTTATCGTCGATAATAATATTGATGGATTATCGAACGAACAACGCTGACGGTACGACCCTCGAAATAATCTTATACACGCATTTTAATGCCCTTTGCTCTCTGGTATACGATTAATGCGCGAATAAATACATACTGAGAGTCGCGACGTGGACCTGAGGGCCTTGAAGTGGGTCGAGGGTCGTAAGGTCAGATCGAACCTTTATAAAGGTCTAAAGCAATAGTTACAAACGTACAGTAGTATTAATAACTCGTATAGCGGTGGGGCTGATGTTATTTTCAATCTTCATCCGAGGGTCGTTCTTAATTAAATTCGAATTAATAACGAGAGACTTGCGTGTGCTTCGTCGTGCGGACTTACAAATATCAATGACGATTTTTCAAAATCTATAAATATACCCTAAGAGAAAGCAATGACATTCGTCTCTTTTCTCAGGCTTTCAATTATTTTGCTTACCACCAGATGTATTTTTATCGTTAATATACTATATCATCATACCAATGGTATTTATCACGGGCTTACATCATTTACTATTCTTGTATCGTTTTAACATCGTAGCTAATCGCCAAGACAGGGATGCTAAGGACAATAGTTGGTTTTGACAATCGACGTGGCATTATATTAAAAGAAAATAATTGTTTGCACGGATCATATTAAAATTGTACAGCTCGAAGGTGAGTTGAGGAATATTTAAGTTTTTCGATAGCTCGCCCCAGTCAAGAACGTGTTATTAAAATATTATGTATAATTTTATAATAAAATTTCGCCAGAGTCCCCATCCCCGATTCCAGTCGAGATATCCTCTGAGCGATTATTAGCGAAAACGAAATATCCATTGTTAGGATTAAAAAGGATGGAGGTACCGAATAATTAATCTCAATCCAGAGAGCATTGATTGCTTCATTAGAACTTCGAGAAGTCGCTATCACGAACCAATTGGGAAAGCATAATTTTGTTTTATACATATACATATATATATATATATATATATATATATATATATATATATATATCCTTAGCATCCCTTTCTCAAATATAAACAGGCGCTACTTCAACGCATCGTTGACAATTTTTTAAATATTACGTGAAGCATCTGCACGAGAACCAAGCCGCTTAAGTATATAAGTAAATTAATTACTAATTAGTACGAAGTCGTTAATAGCGCTAAGTCATCAAACGATGCGGCTAGTGCACGAGAGAGGTACGCGAAATTTAATCATTTTTGTGATTATGAGATTTCTAATAAAATACGCTAAGCTAAGTGTTATCACTAAAAAGAGAAATAAAGCAATAGAAAGAGAAAGAAAGAAAAAAAAAAGAATCAATACGACCGCGACGATATTCGCTAAATTGGAATACAGAGATAATAATTGTGGACATTAACGAGTGTCGTCGCTACATTATAATGATATTAATGGATAAAGCAATAGAGAATTCAGCATCAGCCCGTAAAACGAAACTGACAATATTCAATAATATGTAAATCGAATGTCGCTAGGATAATTAATGTTTAAACGCATTACGTAAAGCTATCTTAATAAATATAGCAACAATAGCAACGAAGGCAGTAGCAGTGTATTATCGAGCGTGCTCCACCTCAATCTATCACAAGTCGAGCGCCATATTTAAACGTTTTTCATTTTCTCTCGCGAAAGAATCCATTCTGAAAGCGCATATTTTATCATCACTAACGCTATTATCAGCATTCGTTCGCACACATTCGCTCGTATATCATCGTAGAGGCAAGACGCACACACAAAAAACAACAATCACGCGATTCACTCGTTCGTTCATGCATTCAAACAGAAACAAAAATAATAAAAAAAAAAAATACATCTAACGCAATATACAAAGTAACGCTATACAGGTTGAATAATTTAAAGGAATTTCTTAAATATTTGCGGAGCCGCAGCGGGAGGTAGGATGATACTCGGTAAATCGTACTTCAAGCCGAACGTCCGTTTTCTTTCTTTTTCTCTCTCATTATTTTCCTTTTCCTTTAAGTATATTCAATTAAGTATACGAATAGACGATCTAATCATTCTCATATGCGGTGTCAAACGTGAATCCAATGTATGTGTAACGCGGCTCCTAAACCTGGGTATTCCATTGATTGAATATTGCCTGCTCGTATCCACGTGCATTAAAAATTCGTGACATTGCGTGCAATTTACATTCAATCTGTAGACAGCGTGTTACATCAAAAAGTTACTGTATAGACGTTCAGGACATGAACAATCGCGTACCCGATAAAATACAAATGCCACACACTTGCCAAAGGATTAAACCAGATAAAGTACAGCGAGACTCCTTAATCATATAACTCCGATACAATTAACTCTTAAAACGACACTCCTAAGGATAAATATCGCGCGGTACATTATTCATGTTACATCGAACATCGATCTTAAGGTTCGAAAACGGCGAGCTGATATCTTTTTTTTCTTAATCGCTTTGGCGCGATCTAAAGTTCCTTAAGGATCTCTTAAAGTAACATCCGAGGCAAACGACGGGAGCTGCAACTCAACTCCACGATCACTAGGAGCGATAAGTATCATTGGATCGAGTGACCATAATCGACACGACACTCGGCATCTTCACGCGCAACTTCTTGAGCAAACGGTAAAGGATACGTGAACTGTTAATATACGGCGCGTGAACGGTGGACATTAGTCTAAGTATCGCGTGGTGATTGAAAAACCTGGATTAGTCGAGTAAACGATTGGATACGATCAACGTGTCTACAACAGCGTCCTCTTCTTTATGCGATTCAAGGGCCTATTCGAAAGTCAGCCATAATCTTAAAAGAAACTCTTTTTACCCTTCCGATCGCATCCATTGTTATATTCGATTTGAATGCATAGATTGTGCAATTCTTGGTAAGATTTGAGCGGCCATCTTTTGCCATCCCAATCGACACGATAATCGTAGGATAAGTGGCGATATACGTGAAGCGTTGAGAAAGTCGAAGAATCGATCGCCATTACTTATCGATACTTACCTGATGGTCACTTAATAATGCGATTGCGATAAATCGCGATATATATATCGCGTCGAGCTTGAAGCACTGTCAGCCAAGTGTTTTTTTTTTCCATTTTTCATTTTATGTGCACGAGAGTGTCGAAAGCTTTAATACTACCATCTTACAGGGGATGAGCAGTATCGAGCTCGAGATTCGTGAAGCTACGGCTCGGGCGGATCACGCCTGGCGAGTTGAGGGTGGGTTGGGGGGGGGGGAAGTGTTGTGATATCGCGACAGCGATACAACTAGTCAAAAAATAAATCGTACTCCGACCAATCGGAGTCCTCCGAATCTGAGAAAAAGGCAACAATATCTTCGAGCTCGTCGATGCTGTACATCAAGTGATTGTCCCGCGCGTCCAAGAAGTCCCATAGGATGATCTGCTGCAGGAGACACAAGAAAAGTCCCAAGGATTAATCGTTAGGCATTTATTATTACGACTTACATAAACGAGTAACAAGTATCGAGGCGGTACAATATAACGAGCAGAATTATGTGGAGCAAGATATTATATAATAAATGATCGGAGTTAGCATTAATGACTATTGGCTGACGTATCATTACCTGGCCATGTCATCGAAGGTGTTTTCTATTTTTTTTTTTTCCATTGCGAATGAACCTATCGTACTATCGACCTACGCATA
Organism: Cephus cinctus; assembly: GCF_000341935.2. Lineage (NCBI taxonomy): Eukaryota > Metazoa > Arthropoda > Insecta > Hymenoptera > Cephidae > Cephus > Cephus cinctus. The sequence goes on from NW_014333313.1 coordinate 382,558, forward strand.
TTTTTTGCCATTAATTTCTTTTTAAATAGAACAAAGCTCCAACTGTCTGATGTAATTCCTGTCCAATTGACACGTAGCTGCTCTCGACTATTGTGATGTCTATTAATTCATAGGAATCGAACGCGCTTAAAGAATCTTTGGGTCATTTGTTAAAATCTAATCACACCCTGGTCCCGTTGTTTCTTAAAAATCGACTGATACTAGCCTGATAGGGGGTATACGAATTTCAGTGGGTCATTGGGTCAAGCAGGTTACGACTTAAGAGATAACGTATAAATGATTTAACTTTTGATAAGAGAATTCTAGAGATAATAATTGAAATAGTAGACAAAAATGCAGAAAGACTCAGTGCAAGTGTCATCTTAAAATATATTTAGTTAACAGCTCATATAGGACTTGACGTTATGTCAGAACAAGAGAACATCTATGTCCTTATTCCTTACGTAGGAAACTTTTGATGTTCTTAATTATGCTATGCCAGCACAAGCGTATAAAATATGAATAAAATATCCTCATGACACTGTCCCATTAATCGATCGCGTGTAACTAGATCTAATGGCAATGACCAGTTTAAGCAGTGGTAGAAAAATATAACAGTGGGATCTTTGATCCGACAGCATGCTTAGTGGCTACTAAAATCTATATCGATTATTCTATAGTGCATAAGTGTGAACGGAAAGCTTAAGGCACAGTAGAATCAATAAGAATCTCTGTTGCAATGCGCGACTAGAGATTTTCTTGCAGACAGTGAATACGTTCAGGATAATTACTTTAAATTGCGTTCATACGTTCTTTCCTTACTCTCTATATCCAGGACATGCACTATGGCAATAGTACCAGCGGTTACAAAGCGAAGATTCGCTTTCAGACTGCATTGATTCCATATTTAAATTGTATTCTTGTGAATGAACATATTGCAATTATTATTATTATACCTATATGACACGAAAAAAAGAAGGAAGGTTGGCGTAAGGCTCAAATTTCAATTGAATTTTTTCGAAAATGACATTTCAGTCAACTGTCAGGAGATTCAAAAGTTCTGAAGAGTATCGACTGACGTTAGAGAGACTGAGTACAGACGCGGAATACACGTTTGCTAGGACAGATAGTACAAATGGAATTGTAAGACGTGGACGACAAGTCGGATGATAAGTATATATCCACTCGACTACACTTACGTGCAAGAAATCAATGTCGGAGTCAGCGTTGCGTCGCTGTCGAACTGGTGGTCCCACGTCCGCCTTGGTACCGTCAGGTAGAGCGTGCAGGTAGAAACACTTGTTGCCAAAGGGACACTTGCCACGACCCTTCATGAAGTACTTGCAGTCCTTGGTGCTGATAATCAGAAAATAAAGAGTCATGTAATTATTTGAAAGATCATTAATTCAATGCATTGTAGCCGTAAAAGACTGTCTTACCTGAGTACTCCTTTATAATCCATAATGAGCTTTTCTTTTTCTTCTTTTGTATCGACCCAGTACATACTAGGACAAACAAAGTCCGAAGTGACACGGCACTCTGGACAGGCTCTGATGATTTTATTATCGAATTGCGTGGCTTGTCTCCACTTCCTTATACAGGTTAAGCAAAAACAGTGGTTGCAGTTCGGTAAGATACCGAACCTTTGTTCCCGCGTAGACTTCTCCATTATCACCTCGAAGCAAACACCGCATGACTTTTCTTGACTCCGCTGTATAGCGAACGAGAGTTCCATGTCGACCTCGTGCTGTTTGACGCAAGCCTTGAGAAATAGAATTACGAATGAGAATCACAGTATCAGATATTTCAATCATCAATGATGTCACTTGCCTCAGCCGGAGATATAAGAATACAGTGAGTGATACTTTCCAAATCTCTTACTGAGATTCGGTTAGTAGGTTAGAATACATCCTTACGTTTGTGTGTTTCTTCCGTTCCTCCTCATTGTGCGGATGAAGTGCTGCACGACCGCACAGCTCGCATATGTCGCCGTGTACGTATGTACAGTTTGGTTTTTTACATATGCCACTGGCTTCTGCGTAGGGACAAAGCGGGGCAGACGATGAGGTTACTGACTGTCCGGTAGCATTCACAGCCCGAGCGTAGGAGACTGGTGCTGATGTAGTTGCTGATGTACTAGAGGTCTCAGCCGTCGATGAAGACGAGGCGGTTGGTATTGACAATGGTACGAACTCTGGAGCGTTCACCCATTCCTCAGCCAGTCGTGGGACCTCCTTACTGAACACACATAATTATGAATTTCAATATATTTGACCTAAGATAGGGTAGATTCTCGCCTAAAACTTTCATTCATCGGTAATATTGACCTTTCCAGATGTTAAAATACGTATTAATATACGCATTGACGTATACCATATACCAAGGTGACGAGTAATGAGACGTTAACGTTGCGACATACATCTTTTCCGTAACCGAAGCAGAAGAGATACCGGAAGTGTGGGACTCGAAAGAAGAAGTCTCGGCCGTGGCTGGGCTGGAATCCTCGTCCGTGATGTGCTTGAACCGGCATCGGTCACCAAACTTGCACATCCCTTGCTTGAAGAAATGACAGGCAGCTGTAGAGGCAGCAGTTACAGTTGATGTAGCCTCCGTCTCGATGCTGGAACCACCCTCACGTCTTGTTTCTTGCACATGACGATACTGGCAGTTATTTCCCTCTCGGCATATACCATTTTTAAAATACCTGAAACCAAAACAAGGTACTGTCAATGTTTGCCAACTGTTGAAAAACAAGTTGTATGCCAACATGCAAAGGAAATACGTATGAATATTAAATCAGAAGTTATATCTAGCAGTGCAAAAGTAAATTGTTCTGATTCAAAAAACTTCAATGTCACCTTCCTCTTTCACTCATCGTGAACTATTTTCAAATGCTTGTGACCAGAATACAAGACATTCTACATTATTAACTGCTCGTTATATAAAAAAACTAAAACAGCATCAATGCTATTCGCAAAGTTACTATTTTACTTTAATTTTACTATTAATTGCTACATAGTAGCTCGAAACTTTTTAGTATTCAATATTGATAGAATTTAATAATAATTCAAGGTAAGTTAAACTTTAAAACAAATGACAAGCCAATGACTTTTGACATAGCATTAGCACAATATAGATATACAAGTCGTTCGTCCATTTCAAAGCACCCTATACATAAATGCAAGCAGTGCAAAACTGTCATGTCAATATTTACACTGCCAAAAATGTTGACGTTTGGTACACAATTACTCCGTAATGCTTTGAACGCAACTTTAATCCCTATAACGATCTTAAGCGGATAGCAGGTCAAGTCTAGGATATAAAGTTTCAGAAGTCATTAACGATGCGTCTTCGTTAATAATTAAAAGAAATTATTATTCTTACCGGCAAGGGACGCTCCGTGTCCAATTGTCGGCCATTTTCTTAAAGATCCCGTCGTAACAATGGTACGGCGCGCACTAGTAGAGCCCTGAGTTTTAAGCTCAAGTATGAGCAATCTCAGGAGCACTCAACAAACCAGGATTCCCTTCGTTATTAGGAAACTTGTTTGGCAACTGAATATATTATCAAGACAACTTTACCGCATGCACGGCCTTTTCTTCGCCTCGCCCCGTACCCCCGTTTTTATTCTCTCAGGATGAACCACGCGCTTTCAGCTTAACCGTCGCTCCGAAACTGTTAGCAAAATGACGATTGCTAAACTCCCCTTGTACGGTTGAAAAAAAAAACATTCATGAATACCCAGTAGTTGGCCAACCTGTTTATTAAAACAGGTTATGCAGGTGGCTATAGTAGTGTCCTCTACAAGGCGCCATTTTCAAGGGACTTTAATCCGGTGATTGTGTTATGTGGTTTGGCTTGTAACATGATTTTCTTTTCATGAACTTTAGTATTTCTCACAGGCAAGAATTAGAAGTAGAGACTATGGTCATACGCAAAAATGTTTCTCAAAATTTGTTTAAGTATTTTATAACATTGTGACAGCCATTTGCTCTTCTGTGCAGCATTATGAGCACCATCTACTAAGGAGCTTACGCATTACGATTACAGGGTGAAATCTGTCAGTCCTCTTGAATCGATGGTAGTGGGAGGCATCCGAGTGAAAACTCCAACCTCGAAAATGGAGCTTGTCACGTTTGTAGTTGCACACGGTCTGGATTGAAATTCATCCTGTGATATTGAAAAATTAAACTTTGACAAGGCTGTAACAGACGAGACGTTACGCTCGGTAATTCCGCGCGCGGATTACTGCGTGACTTTAACTGAACTTTCATCGAGCTGACATCGAAGTTGTTTGCACGCAGTCGGGCGAAAGTGACGTAAATTTGTAATGATTGAAAGGAAGCTTCCTGAGCGATTCGTAGCCTTCCGAAATGAATTGCAATGGAAGGCCATCGTCCGGTGGTGAACGTGGATCAGACGCTCCTATGGATAACAAAACGATTATCACCTGTAAGATTATTACTCGACAATTACTCTGTTTTAACCTGTTTCCAGCAATGACATTTCTTACTTGTCATTGTTATTGATGTTCCTCGACAGCCTGTCAATATCCATATCAATTTTCTCCCCTTTTCTTTCCCTCTTAATCATAGTGATTGGGACCATGACCTCTTCACATAAGTTGACCTCTATGGAGTTCAATCATTGATGGATGTCAGGGTCTTTCTGCTAGATATTTTATATATATTTTTTAGACTTATGGTTTTAAACTATCAATTTCGTTTGTTAATATTAATCATTTCCCAACCATTAATTCTTAGAGCCTTATATAGTATTTCTCTTTCATCCAATTAGGGTAATTGAGATCGTGATCTCCCTGTAATGTACTACTTTCTCTGAAGTGGTTCAATTAAATGATCAAGCGTCAGCACATTATTAGTGAATATTATATCAAAGTAGAGTAGGAAATAACAACTTATTCTTTGACAAGCTTCTGTTTTTGTTATTTTAAATTTAAGTCATAAAAATTATGTCCCTGAGGATTATTATATATATTATTATTACTTTAGGTGCTGGAGATGAGGAACTATTTGCTACTTTGGAAAATTCTCTGGTACAAAGTCTTCCTACGGAGTCATTCGAATGGAGAAGATCCTTTGGTCGACCAGTAGAGGATGTTTATGTGAATGCCAGATTTGTACCATTTTCCAAAGATATTTTGCCTACACAAAAAGATTGGCATCTAATTAAACAACCTATATTGCATATCTATTGGAGTGACTGTTGTGTAAGTGTATGATAATATAATATATTTCATGATTAATAAAAATGAAAAAAAAAATTATATAATCTTACATATTTCTGTTAAAAAATTAGGATGTTGACATTTATAAAACGTCAGTGAAAGATGACATAGATGCTTGGCTTAAAACGTTGGGACAATATCAGGTCCAAGACTGGATGATTGTTTTGGTAGAGACTTACGATATAAAGAAAAGTAACAAATTACTTCCTAGAACTACAGTACTAGATAAAATTCGTAGTGACTTTGCTTCTAAGCAAGGAGACAGGTAATTCTAGACTTTGTCATACTGTTTAATAAAATATTTAAGCAAAGATATAAATATCCTTAAAATAATTTGACTGGTTGAAGCTAATATATTCTAATAATAATTTAGGTGCTTGTCTATAATAAATCCAATTAAGTCTGAATCACGTTCAGCCGAATCATGGAGAGGTTTAATATCTCGAATTCGGTACTTAGTGCTTACTGCCTATGATAAAACGCTTTTACGCTTCGAAGAAGTAATACGGGAACAGAGAGAAAGACGAAATCAGCCAGGCTGGAATTTTTGTCACTATTTTCTTTTGCAGGTAGTTTAATCTTTTATTAGAAATTAGGCCTTATATAACTCTATTATTGTACTGTAAAAAATCTGTCTTTAAATTATATATTAATATTTAGGAGGAACTTGCATTTGTACTGGAAATGTTAGGATTGTATAGTGAAGCATTGGTTCAGTATGATGAATTAGATGCTCTCTTCACACAATTTGTGCTTAATTCTAACGTAGGAGGTACGTTCTGTATCTTGCATCAAAACCTAAATTTTACTGTTTAAAATCGCTAATAATTTTTTTGTAATATCAAATACAGATACTCCAGCGTGGTTAAGTTCTTTCCAAAGTCCTCTTAATAACTGGATGGGTGTAAATTTGGATAATACCGTGGACCACAATTTAAGACTTCTTTTGGCTGAATGCAAAGCATCATTGCTTGATCTTCGAAGTTACTTATTCAGTAGACAATGTGCCATGCTACTTCTTCTCCACAAGCCTTGGGAGGTACGTTTACAAGAGCACAAGAAACAGACATTTCACAAAATTGTACATAAGAATAACAATAACTATAAACTAACCACAGGTTGCGCAGAGGTGCTTATCATTTGTATATAACACATTAAGCGAGTTACGAATGTTGGAAGTTCAAAGGCCAGAAGGCGCAGTTGAGTGCTGGGCATTTCTCTGCGCACTGGAAGTGATACAGGCTTGTCAACTTTCGAATTTAAATACAGAAAATGGACAAGAACAATTAGATCTTTGCTCTCTACATACTGCCAGTTTATGGGCTCTAGCAAATGATAAGGTAAGTCCATCAGCATTTAATATCTACATTAAATTAATGGAGTGACATATTGTTACTGAATTACTCTATTACAAAATAATTTCTTTCAGTTAGGAGACTTGGGAAGATTGTGCGGTCTTATGCCCGGTAACGAATTGACTAGCGAGAAACTACATACGGTGGTTTACCTAATTGCAGGAATGGGAGATTCTGAGCCTCAAGTAACAGGAAAATTAACTCCAACTGATAAACTAAAGGAGGCGCTCTCTTCTAAAGAGGCGTTTAAAAAACAATATCTCGAGCACGCTGAATTGGCAATGGGTACCTATAAACATGTTGGCCGTATAAGGTCGGCAAGATTGATAGGCAAGGAGCTGGCTCGATTTTATAGCGAGCTGGGGGAATTTCACAAAGCCGTAATATTTCTCTCGGACGCTTTAAAAACTTATACCGATGAAGGATGGTATCATTTAGCAGCGCAAACACAATTGGAACTTGCTCAATGCTATAAAAGAATGGATGATGTTGAAAAATATGTTAAAGTTTGCGCTGCCATCGCCAGCACTGAGTCCTTACACATTACTGTACGCAGCAGCTACTTCGAAGAGATGTTCGCTTACATGAAAATGTTAAATGCACCTCAGCCATTACTTACCGACCTGGCAGATAGTTTCACGATACTCAGTATAGAAGTGAATGTTACAGACAAAGTGATACAAGATTGTGTAGTTAGTGTGGAGGTGATTGTAAAAAGTTTACTACCAAGGAATATTAACTGTAGTTGTGCTGCGATATCTGTTGAGGAAATCAAGAAACCATTGCAACCATTGAACAAGAGAAAAGGAGCTAAAGTTTCCGATGAACCACAGATTGAACTGTAAGTAATATGTAAATATTCATCGATATGTTTTGAACAAATACAATCTTTATATTGACATATTTTAGGTTATCTAAATGTACCATCGATGATATGAAGCCACCTGATCCAAGTTTAATACATTTGCCAGTTTACTCGTACTTAGATTACAAACAAAATAAAAGTCTTGGGTCAGCTCGTGTCATTAATAAATCCAGTAAACCAATTGTAAAACGTTCAGATAGTGCCAAGCACAGAAAACCTTCTATAAACGTAAAGGGTGATTTTATAAATGCCTTGACATGCAAAGCATTCACATTGAAACCTGGTATCAATACGTTCACATTGACTAGGCTAGTAGATCAGCCAGGAATCTACAAAGTTGGTCAGTTGTCACTCATCGTTGAAAAGAAACTTGAGTTTCTATCGCCCATTCTAAACCCACGATTGTGTTATGAGGTTGCTAAGACGCAACCAACCATCTTTTTGAAATGCGGTCGAGATCTTTTAGCTGGCCTTACACAAGATTTAGAATTAACAATAAATAGTGGTAGTGTCAAGATAACTGAAGATTCTACATTGAAGTTACGTTCATCAAGAGGGTTGACATTCCAATCGTCCACGAATGGAAATCTCATGGTTAGAGAAATGGTTATCCCTTTGGCTCCGTGTGAACCTTTTCAAACAACGAAAATAGAGCTGAAGGTTTTGGCAGAACTCCCTCCAAAAAAAGACTCCTCGTCGATAGAACACATGGTAAATATAATTAACTTCTTTGCAAAGCCAAATACAGACTATCTCGTAATAAAAATTTAATATTTTTTTAGCTGACTGTACAGTGTCCATGGGATGCGGAGGAGAGTATACCTTTACACTTTGCTCCTCCATTTATGTCAGACATGAAACTACATACTGCCGAACGAAGGAAGTTTCTTCAAATTATCGTAACTGGTCTGACTGGTCAGTTATTACAGTTAACAGAGCCTCAATTAACGACAAGTGCATCCATGGATATTAGTTTTAAAAGCTTAAATCCTGTTGCTGGACAAAAACTTGTAATAGGCAACAGTATGAACGTGTCGTTCATGTGGGAATTAGAAATTGGCAAAGACGAAAAATCCTTAATGCCCATCAAGACTCATTTCTCTATGAAATATGTACCACTCAGTAATACAGAAGACTCGGACGAACTCAGTGGGGACGATGATCCACTTCATATTCATAAGCTTGAAAAAATGGAGGAGGCTAGCAACGTGTATCGATGTAACTTTGACGTCGTTGATTACGTGGTAAGAAAAAACATTCGTTCTGTTGACTGCACAAACTTTTGTGTAATAAAAAAAATATAACATACAAAAAAAAGATTCAATTTCAACTTGGTCAAAATTGCATGTTTTTCTTCATTTATTTTTTTTTGTTCAGACAGGTAATGTAAGGAAATGAGAACTAACGCCTATTGCATAAGATATCACGTCCTTGATTATCTGTTAATTTGATCTTGGAATAATAATTTTTGCAGACTTTGTTCGTAGTAACGTCGAAGGTGGAAGCTAGTGGAAGCGGAGGAGAATTTTGCCGTGCTGGCAGCATGTGCCACCTTTGTCTTACAGTGACTCGCATGTTACCTAATCCCAATCCAATCCCTCCACCTCAACTAATGTATGAGGTTTTGGCCGATCAAACCATGTGGGCCGTGTGTGGACGTACGGCAGGCATCGTGTCTTTGGACACACTCGAGAAACAAAGTGTCACGTTAGACGTGATGCCTTTAACGAGTGGTTACTTGCCACTTCCTGTTGTTAGATTATCACGTTATATACCCGCGACCGAAGTGAAAAATGGTAAGTTACAAAAGGATTCATACATGTAGAACAAAATTGTATATTAATTATTATTGATAATAGAGTTGAGAGCGTGAAAAAAGTCCTTGTATATATTGATAAATTTTAAACGTTATTTATTTTAAATTGACCAGTTGCAATTCACTTTACATTGTCTTTTACTTTAGTTTCTGTAATAATTTGTTGTTTCAGACACGAATCGCAAATGCGAGGTAGTGACTGGCCCAAGACTGGAACCCTTTAGTCCAGGTCAAGTATATAATGCGAGTAAAGGTCAACAAGTTCACGTGTTACCAGCTGCACCCTTGGAAGCCAATTGATCGTTTCACTACAGTGTGGTAAATTAATATTAAATAGTCATCTTATCAAAAGCAAGTTGATGCAGAAAACATTATTTGTCTTCCCTCTGACATAACTTTTTTACAGTCTTCTGAACACTCGATCTCTTAACCAGTTATTCAATCGCTGTAACAATTTGTTTTTGAACAGATAATACGCTCCCCACGTTCTGCCATAAGAAACCAAGTAATAATACGACAATATTTATATATTATATGTAAGGAGCAAGAGTTCAAAATTAAAGGAACATGATAAGAGCAGAGAACAGCGAATGCAAAGAAACAAGAAAATTTATGTTATGCGATGGAAAGTCCACGTCCTTCATTATCGCTAGTTACTTTTTGCAGAACAGGGTCCATCATTGATTTTTTCGCGGAAACGTTTAACGAAGTGTCATCGGTTTAGACAGTTCCAAAATTTCTTAAAAAAAAAATATGCCTTTTTACAGTACACATAATTTATTGAAAATCTACTTAATCGGCCAATTCCAGTTTTGTACTTACAATTAAATCTTTGATTACGCACAAGAATGTTGATTGATGACATTTATCTCTCGAGCTGTCTAAACTAATGATCGATGAGTATTGGAGATCCAAAGTAATTCGTTGAATATATTTATCAGAATAGTTATGTAGTATTACGTGTAAGAAATATTGCCGTACATAAAACGTGTATAAAATTCATTTGACTTGAATGGGACATCCGACTGCGATGAGAGACAGTGAAAGAACAAAGCATTCAACATAGTCATCAATAATCATTCTACTTAATAAAACATTGAGCGACTGATACTGATTATCGAATACTGGATTATAATATAGATATTTTGTAAACGTTGCCATGTAGCCTAATATGTAACTACATTATTCTTTAGGCGTTCGGGGCTACCTCCGCCTTTATTGTAAATAGTAGTGACACAATAATACTCGGAAGCTGACATTTTAATTCGCGGATCGTAAGGGTGGTTCAGAGAGAACTTTTTTTAGCATTTTCATAGAATTATTAGTCGGTAATTATTCTTACGTTGTATAAAGTGATAACACTTGGGTAAGTTTAATTGGCAGATTGAATTTTGAATTGCTAGTGGGTTGTACGATATACGATGAAAATGATAAGTAACTACAATTTCTACAGTTTCTTCATTTGCCAATTTGTACATACGTGGAATATTGTCAATACCTGGGCTATGCTGTTGTATATATACAGATGTACTTTATCGAGAATGTTGGATTATACGTTTCTTATGTTTAATCTTGAATAACGCGTATTCTTCCTCGTGGGATGATTTGGCAAATATGCGGTAAATTATGGACCTGCATTCATAAATAAATGTTTAAAATACATACAAGTCGCACAAAAATAATAAATATTCGAAACGGAAAGCAGTAAAAGGACATGATAATTGAATGTGAATTAAACGTGCGTAATGTAATATCAATTTCCATGATAATTGCCAATATTTCTTAGACCATAGGTTCAGCATCACAGAATAATCAATTCAGTTGTTACATCCGCATCTTATTATTACATTGATTACCTCAAATGATACGTAAGCCTCACATCCATGAATAAAATCATTGAAAAAAATTCTACTTTAGTAATTATCAAATACTATGATTTCAGGAATCATGTACGTACAGCTTATTTCCGTTTTAATTCACCGTCCATCAAACAATTTGTAGATACAGACTCAATATTGCTATAAATATGTAATGAAATAATTAATGTTAATTCTTTGTCACGGTATTGCTTCTGCTAATCGCAATGATAAAGTGATACTATTAATCATGCACACGATGCCCTAATCATTATACATAGACCAGCAGTACTCAAATTGTCATACATTCGACCACCTATATTGATTGTGTATGCATTGTCATAGAAATTCAAAACACCTCGAATATTTTCTTCAGCGAATTTATTGTTAAGTGCAATAATTGAAATAGGTATTCTCAATCTTGAGAGAGTCTTTGTTGCTCCATTAATGTAAAAAAACTTATGGAAATAACTCATATCTATGGATTGAATTATCACAATTATACCAGTTTATATGAGCAACATTATCTGACACTGTATATAATATCATGTAGTCTGCATGAACGTGCCTTAAAAATGTATCAGCTTCATTGCAGCTCAAAATTTAATGAAATATTGGATCAAACAATTATTGGATACTGTGAAGTATTCCAGTGCATGCTATTTCTAATTGTCTTATGCTGTTAGATTTGACCCCTTTCTATGGAAAGAAATTAATGGAGTACAGAAATGTCTGCAAGTATGAAAGCATTGTATTGTTTCAGTGTGGAAATGAAAATACTTGAGAAATATTTTTGCAATTATTATAATTGACTTAAAAGCTAATTATCCATATTCTAAAGAAAAACAAATGTGTGACCTGCAAAAACCCTTAATGAAATAATAGAATTATAAGTGAGTGGATTGTTTCGATCATTCATAGGTACAAGTATTGTTTTGTTATGATAAGAGAAACTTTTTGTTTAATATAATACAGTTTATTCTTTTCTACTGTCGATCCCATGACAAATTTTCACATTGTGCACTTTGTTTTCCTTTACATACAATTGTTAATGCTCTGATCATTATGAATACAGCTCTACGTTGTTTTCTGATTTGCGAATACATTAGCTGGGTTTGTGTTGTTTTTACGATCCTGCTTATATATAAGAATATATATTCTGCATCTATATAAGACAGTTGTGTATATACTTATTGTACTGAAATATGTAAATCCTATTGTCAACCTGATTATCAGGCTCTATTGCTGACACAAATAATAGGGTCTATTATTTAATAAAGAAACCATATTATTGAAATAGCTGTTTGAATTCTCAAATATAACTAGAATATAATCAAGTATAATTGTAATATGGCAAGTATGCATATGGAACTAATAACTGTGTGAAGTACACATGCATGTGGCAATTGCAAACCTAGGAAAAATTGCAAGTGTTATTTATACACATATTATAAAAAATTATTGAGTTAGAATTATATTCTAGAATGAGTATCTGCATCTTCATTTTATTACTTGTCAATAGATTGTTGGAATTGCAAAAAAGACATGTTCATAAAGTACCATTCTAAGTAGCATTGCCAAATGGTATTGCGTAGGGGTATTAATATTTATAACCATTATTTCTAATCCAAATAATAACTGAATGGTACTATTAAAATAGTTTAATTATGTAGATCTCCATGTTCACAATTCTCTGACATTCAGTGCAATATAAAAAGTTGGCTATATGCTATGTTGTAATTAATTAAAAACAATTTTTAATATGTAGGCATAGATTGTTGTGTGAGTAACAATCCAAATCTTCTCTTGATCGTAATACGTTCCCTTGAGAATTTGTCTTCTGGTGAGAAGCGAGCTGAAATGTTTAATATAAAAATTATACATGCTGCTTCGTGAGACACTGTAGTAACTGATTCAAATTATAAGATCTCTAAAATATAACCCACCGGGATGTGCTGACAGTGTGGGTTTTCCATTTGGATCAACTTTCTGTAAAAAATGAAGATTTACCACCAATGATTGATTATGCACGTGGTAATAACCAACAAAGCACAACACTATTCAGACTATTAATATGAAGTACCTTAAGCGTATACACGCGGTCTCCATTTTCGTTCAAATAATACATAAGATACATGTTTCTGGTTCTCTCCGCAAGTATTTCCAATATAACTTTAATATTTTATTATGAAAATATTCAATTTACTATCATTAAAGTTATGCGATGGTCAGCAACAGCGCACCAGCTGATAGCACAAATCAGTGAACTGAATACAACTACAGCCAGATGTACACAACTGATCGCTAGACATCACTAGACACTGGCGTCACCAGTGATAATCACGAGTGCAAACTGGTACCAAAGAAAGGATCCCTTGTTCACCTCTTCCTGGATACTTGGACCCCATCAGTCCTCATTAATCGTGACGCCGTTGAATCAGACTGTGGAAGAAATACAAATAGTACAATAGTTAGAAGTGCGTATATACGTACATGAAAGCATTGTGTTCATTTCTTCATTTGTCAGATACGTATCTTTCTGGCGTGTGATATCTTGTTAAATGGCCTTATCAAAACTGAAACTGTAGAATCAAACAGTGAATTTTAGTGTTTGGTTGAAAGGACCTTGGATTAGCCATCTGTACAATAACGTTACAGCCTTAGTTTTTTGATATATTAGTAAGTTGAAGAGATGGAAGAGACAGACACAAAGACTAGAACAGATGTTGGTCATAATATTAACAGACTTGAAAATAACTCCTGGAGTCAGGCTCCAGAGAGTGCTGATGAAGATGAAAATGAACTTTTGGATTCCAGTGTATTGGAATCAAGGTTGGTAGTGAAATATCCTGGGTACATATGTGGATAGTTGGAGTGTATCTATCATATTCCATGATTACAGACAGCAGATATTAAGCCCGACCTCTCATAATCAACATCAATATGAAGCTACCAGCTATGCTGAAGACAAGATGAGACGGAGACTTAGGTTCTTCTTTATGAATCCCATAGAGAAGTGGCAAGCCAAGAGAAGATTTCCATATAAATTTATTGTCCAAGTGATCAAGATAGTGCTTGTTACGGTCCAGCTTTGTTTGTTTGCGCATAATAATTATACGCACGTAAATTACGCTTGGGATAATCGGATTGCGTTTTCTCATCTGTTTCTAAGAGGATGGGATGCCACGCAGGAGGTATATTGTCTTTTTTAATGCTAATACAGTTATAGATATATTAGATATTGAATTGTTAAAATAGTATACTGCTCTGCTGCGCAGTAAAATAATAACTAAGAGCATTATCTATGTTATTATTCATGTTCCATTGTTTAGTCTGTCTTATAATTATTTGATTTTGCTGGGTATAAATATAACACTGATTAGCCTGACTTTTTATAATTAAATAGATTTATCACTCAAAGAAAATATAGTCTCATTTCAGTATCATAAATATAATAAAATTGTCTCAGGTTATTAGAAGTCATTGATGCTACATTATTTCGTGTTGATAGTCTAGCAAATAACATATAATCTCTTTCTCAGGTACCGGCATACCCTCCAGCAACTGGTCCACTTGCACTTTACAAGAAGGATGAGTTTTACGATACTATTGATCATGCTTTGGATGGTTACTACGATCTTGATAACGCTATCGGGCCTTATTCATACGTCGCTGAAGATAATTCGGTAGTTCCTATAGAACTATGCTTATATCATTACAAGGAAGGTATTATATTTGGCTTTAACGAAAGTTACGTTTTCAATAATGAAATCAATGAAACCTGCATAGAAATACCTCATAAATTCAATAATGGATTTACGTCGGAAGTGTTCTTAAAGGAGAAAAATATTGAAATAAACTTTACTGCACTTGTTCGGGCAAATTTGAACTTTGCAGTGAAAACTGTGAATTTAAAGGCCGCTGGCCCAATAACTCCGCCAGACTGTTATCAGTTCAATATTACGATTGATTTTGATAACCGAGATCATGACGGGCAGATGCTTCTTTCTTTGGATGCCGAGCCTCATAGACTCCAGTGTAAAGGAGACACCCAATATATTACTGACAATCAAATTGAATCAGCCCTGCGTACAATCTTAAATGTATTCGTCATACTAATCTGTTCGATTTCTCTTATCTTGTGCTCGAGAGCAATTTATAGAGCACAATTACTCAAGTTCGAGACAATGGAGTTCTTTAAAAAAACTTACGGCAAGATTCTCAGTTTCGAAGGAAAATTAGAATTTTTAAATTTCTGGTATATTATGATAATAATTAATGATATTCTAATTATCTTCGGTTCGGCTATTAAGGAACAGATTGAAAGAAAGCAATTCAGTAGCGACCAATGGAATATTTGCAGTATGTTCCTTGGCACGGGAAATCTTTTAGTGTGGTTCGGCGTTTTACGATACCTTGGATTTTTCAAAACCTACAACGTCGTTATTTTAACTTTGAAAAAAGCAGCACCAAAAGTCGCGAGATTTTTAATATGTGCTATTCTCATTTATGCGGGTTTCACATTCTGCGGTTGGTTAATTCTTGGACCATATCACATGAAATTTAGATCTCTTGCTACGACTTCTGAATGTCTGTTTGCTCTTATCAATGGTGACGACATGTTCGCCACCTTTTCTATCACGTCCTTTAAGTCTCCCATGCTGTGGTGGTATTCAAGATTATATTTGTATTCCTTCATTTCACTTTACATTTACGTTGTCCTTAGTTTATTCATATCTGTAATAATGGACGCTTACGATACGATAAAATTGTATTATCGCGATGGCTTTCCAAAGAATGATTTGCAAGCATTTGTTGCTGTCTGTACCGATGAAGCTTCTAGTGGGATTTACATGGAGGAATCTGGATCCAGTGACTTTTCTGAGCTCTTTGATAAGTTTTTTTGTTGTCGAAAAAGGCCCTACAGTTCATTCGATACCTCAAACAGCGCATGCAGCACCAAATCTGAACAGGTCTGTGGCGGGGCCATCTGTGTATAGACCATTAAAGAAGCACGGATCAGTTGTTAGAAATTATGGGGCAATATTAGAAACTACCCTTTGAATATGACGTAACGTTGTATCCTTATTTTGTGTTCGTGATATTATGTTATACCGTTATTGGTATCTTTATAGATTATTCGTCCTCATAATATCATGTTGATCCTTAAGATTCTATGAAGGATGTGAGTTTTAAAGTTCATAATGGATTCAATACAGTGTGATAAAACTGATAGTGCTACTTTCATTTGTGGAAGTCTATGTGCGAGCGGCTGGGTCAACTTTATTCATTATTATTTGTTCTATATATAATATTGATAAATTCATATAATATTAGGAATACTGGAAATACTCTTACTGAAGTTTGTCGCTAGCACAAAATGTTCTAGAATTTGTACTTATCTACCATTCACTAAACATGCATGATTTCATTCATTGTCATTGAAAAACGAACTGTTTTGCTTGTGTCTTGAATTTTTATGCAAGGTAATAATTATAAATTTTTAATATTAGCAGTCTTCGCTACATGTGTTCAATGTTTTCACAACAATTATTGTATGATCTATATGATTAGCTAAATTCTTGCTCATTGCAACAAACGGAAAACGATAAAGATAATTTGTATTATAGAGAATAAATGAGCCACTAAAAATTTATAAAAATTCCAATATAAATCTGTGCACCCTCCGAATCATGTTATTTGCATAATGCATGGATGTATTCATAGTATTCCTCATTGGTAACGTTCATAGTATAGATTTTTTTTATTTATTATAAATAGTCTTATAATGCTTTAAGATAAAATATTAATGAAAAATATTATCCCATGTATAATCAATTATTAAGTCTATGCGAATAAGCAAAAGTATTGCATTGCATATGTGAAATAGGGCTATATATCGATGAAAAAATATTTTCAAATAAGACAGAATACTATTCTGTCGATACATGTTTGTAGTATACTAGAAGTCCCCAAGAAAACTGTACTGTGTATGATAAATCGTGACAAAGTATAAACATGTAAAATAAGTGAAGTTGATAATAAGTGTGCCAAAGGAATAGACAGCTGTAAAAATCCATGTATTTATATTGTATATATATAAAATACAACAAATATTTTTGTCAGTCTTTATTAATCCCCACGATCACCTCTAATAAATCACAATTAATATTCGAGACAATGCGTAGCAAATGCTGCACCAACTTTATGCTTCATATCACTAAGGAAATGCATTGCACATGAGTTGCATATTAAAGTGGATTAATTAGAGAAAAATAAAAAGAAATCAATAGACACAGTAGAAATTAGAATTTTTAATTAGTCTCACCAACCTTCAACGCTGCCTACGGAATTTCTAAAGGTATTTAAGTACATATGTTGTCAAACAACATATTGCAATAACACTTTGTCTTCGGTTGTTAAAACTCATATAAAAAAATTTACTGCGTGTAGAATTTAAGCAACCTGGAAGTTACGCGCGAGATCAGCCATTGAGCCTGCGTAAAAAGTGACCAATAAACTTGAGTGGGATTTTGCTGCGCTACCAACAAGTGCATTGTTTATATAGGATCTGTCAAATGAAAGAAGCTACCGGAGTGTGAGAAATAGGGTTGATTGAACAATGAAAATATTGTCGAGTGATTGTACAGGAAGAGAGAAAAGTTAACGTTAAGTACAAGTAGATAGGTGTGCTCTCTTTCTACAATAGCAGTCGCGAAACAGGCCGTTATATTTTTAATATTAAAATACGACGATGCCGAGTGCAAGAACGAACAAAGGCGAGCAGGGAATATGTTTTCCTCAAAGAGAAGCATCTACGAGCGAGCACAGCATTTCCAGTATGGTTTCGAATGTTTCTAATTCGCAGGACGAAAACTTTCGGGTGCCTAAACATGCTGAGAACAGTCTCAAAGTTATGGAGGAATATTTGTACAAAGAGCAACTGACGGATGTTACACTGATTGCAGGTGGGAGCAATGTCTTCTTTATAAATAATTACTCAGCTGTATGATCTACGTGACTTTTTATACATATTTTGTTATGTTTATGTGGTTTTATGTAATGAGAAATATGAGGAATCTTTGTATGCCAACAGGAGATAGACGTTTTCCAGCTCATCGGCTGGTTCTCAGTGCTGGTTCGGAGTACTTTGCTGCTATGTTTACTAGTTCCTTGAGAGAATCTGGTCAGACTGAAGTGGAATTGATGGAAGTTGATGGTGATGCTTTGTGGGCCTTGGTTCGATATTGTTATACAGGTAATTAAATACCCTCTGTGACTTTATTGGCTGATTCATTTGTCTAGCATCACAAATATTTTTCATTCTTTAGGATGCATAGAATTGAGAGAGGATAGTGTGGAAACTCTTCTGGCAACTGCATGTCTTTTACAATTAAATCCAGTTGTCAAGGCTTGCTGTCAGTTTCTTATACAGCAGCTTCATCCAAGCAATTGTCTAGGAATACGAATGTTCGCTGATACACAAGGATGTGCTCATTTATTGAGTGTAGCACATGCTTATACTACAGAACATTTTATGGAAGTAATGAGGAATCAGGAATTTCTCTTACTCACTGCCAACGAGGTTGCTAAATTATTAGAATCGGAAGACCTAAATGTTCCATCGGAAGAAACGATATTTCAAGTATGACATATTTTATCAATGATTAGCTACTATATTTGAAGTATGTAATTAAACGTTTATTATTATTCTTAGGCTTTAATAACATGGCTCGAGCATGATCCAGAAAATAGAAGCAAGGATGCAAGTAAATTATTAGGTTTAGTCAAATTGCCATTGCTCTCACCTGCCGTAAGTGAATAAAATATTTACTAATAAGACAAAACAGATATTACATTATACATTTACTTCAAAACAGTTCATAGCGGATCATATAAAGAATAATGAAATCTTTCAAGATCAAAGAGCTGCAAAAGATCTAGTAATAGAGGCTTTGATGTATCACCTTTTGCCAGAGCGCAAACCAATTTTAAGTTCAGGTCGCACCAGGCCTAGAAAAGCAACAGTAGGACAGTTGTTAGCTGTTGGAGGAATGGATGCGAACAAAGGTATCTTTATTTATAACCTTTGCTAACTCAATTAGCAAGATCAACAAATCATACATGTATATTCTTCACAGGTGCTACGTCTATAGATTCATATTCATTACGTGATAACTCTTGGAAGTATTTGGCTAGTATGAGTGGCAGGAGGCTTCAATTTGGTGCAGCTGTTGTTGAGAAAAAATTAGTTGTCGCTGGTGGTCGTGATGGGCTGAAGACTCTTAACACTGTAGAATGTTTCGATTTTATCTCATTGACCTGGAGCACCTTGCCGCCAATGATTATTCATAGACACGGTTTAGGAGTAGCAGTATTAGGAGGACCCCTTTATGCCGTAGGTGGTCACGACGGCTGGAGCTTTTTAAACACCGTCGAAAGATGGGATCCTCTAACACGACAGTGGAGCTATATTTCTCCAATGTCCGCGCAAAGATCGACCGTTGGGGTGGCTGCGCTAAATAACAAGTAAGAAAACGCATTGATTTCGTTCAACAAGATTTTTAAAGCTACCAATTCCTCTGTATGAAACAATTACTCCTGTGCATGATTGCAGACTTTATGCAGTCGGCGGAAGAGATTTAAGTTCTTGCTTAAACACAGTTGAGTGTTACGATCCACATACGAATAAGTGGACTCCTTGTGCTTCCATGGCGAAAAGACGTGGTGGTGTTGGAGTAGGTGTTTTGAATGGATATCTTTATGCTCTTGGAGGTCACGATGCACCAGCTAGTAATCCAAGTGCCAGTAGATTTGATTGTGTGGAAAGGTAAGTTGTTCTGGGTTATTTCTTGTATAATTTAATTCAATTTTAATGGATTATCATATTAAATGATCTTCCAGATATGATCCAAAAATTGATAAATGGACCATGGTAGCGCCAATGAGTGTTGCTCGAGATGCTGTTGGAGTCTGTTTATTAGGTGATCGTTTACTAGCTATCGGTGGGTACGATGGTCAACAATATCTTACTCTCGTCGAAGCTTATGATCCTTATCTTGATGAGTGGCAGCAGGTAAGTTCAGTTTAATCATAAAAGAGTAAATTTGTAAAATAATAGCAATATTATGTTTTAAGCTGGCGCCTTTGAAAACTGGACGTGCTGGCCCTTGCGTGGTAATGAAAAGTATTATTGGTCCAGCCTGAATCTCCTGGACGGGTTTTAGATTGTTCAGTGAATCCTGTTGCAGAGTAGGTATCTTGGATATAGGATATATTAGCTTTATACGATAGATTTGGATATGTAGATCTCGAATGTGGGACATAGAAATGCTCAAAGAAACTAAGCGGATATTGCTACTGCCTTTACAGCTTTATTCTGCTGGGTTTCATTTTTCAAAGTATTGTATCTCTATGCGTCTATTTAGCAAGAAAGACGACTTAGATACCGTTACTAAACAATTGGCTTTAAGAATTATTGATAAGTGTTCAAGATTGGATATACGAATCGTCTTTAGTCATTTTATAACGACGCGAACTGCTGTTTACTATTTTACTTTCCTTTTAGAAGAAAATTCTGTAACTTCGTCCAAATATTTATTTTAAGAATTAATATGAGGCTTTTGGTCGCATTTTGATTATTCTTACCATTACTAGTATTAATCAAAGATTACTCTTTATGACGGGACTACTGTACGTGGTATTTTAAATTATTTGTTTGTTACACTGCTTTTACTATTCCAATTGTTTTTCTGTAATCACATTTGTTTTATTATAAATGTTATTTATACGCGAGCTTTGACATTAGAATCAATTACTTTTTTAATATTTTTAAATTCAAAATAACTTTTATTGATACACTGCCAAATGATTAAAGTCCTGATGAATACTGTGTCAAGTGTGAGGTTTAACCTTGTCAATGTATTACTAAATAGGGTACTTAACAAAGTACGAATTGTGTTTCATAAAATTGTTATTAATATTTAATAGGAAATTATCTCATACAGCAGAGCGCATCGAAAAAAACTAGTATTTGACTAATACAAGATATGGTCCATTGCGTGTTTGCTTATATCATAAAAATGTAAATCAATGAATTTCTCAATCGAATACACATAGTCAATCCATAAGTTAAATGCGAAATCCACGAGACGCTTGAAATGAAAATTATGAAGGATGGCCTCTTTAAGACATTTTACTCATAGATGGAATATAATAGTTAAAAACATTCCCAAATACTGTATTTTCTATATGTACATAAGATAGTCTAATTTGAATAGCGCTTATAAATGTTCATGCGCATTCGATTCTTTAATAAACATTTTATACTTCCGACAAAGTGTGCTTATATCAAGTATATTATGTAATTGATATATCACAAATGAGTTACAGATCAAAAATACTTTAAAATCAGTTCCGACATCTTTGACAGATATCCAATTGTTCCTACCAGTCGATTAATTCACTTGCCACTGAAAGAAAAATAAGAGATCAATTATATTTTTAATCAACAGGGAATCTCCCTTGATCTAAATTACCTTCATTCCTGTCTGTGGATCAATATTAAGATCTTCTGCCCTACGTCTCGCACGTTCTTCATCCAATTGCTGTTGTACTCTAACAGCTTCAAGATTCCCTATTCCTCTTCGCTCTTCCTCAATACGTCTCTTTTCTGCAGCTTCAACAACTTGTCTACGTCTTGTTTCCTGAAAATCATTACAAGCAAAATATTAACATTTCCTAAATAATCTCTCACTATATTTATTATATGTAAAATGCCTTTTATTAAACAGGCAAATATATTAGAATGGAAAGTTTTGTTATTGTAAGAGTATATATAGATATACAAATATTTAATTTCCAATATACAGGAGACGTTTAAAAACGTAATCAAGGTGAAGAAACTCATTATCTTACTGGATCAGGTGTTAAATCTTCATACGATGAAGGACAGGGAAAACAACACCATAACATACCCATATTTTTATAGAAATTTGGAAAAAAATCAAACGTTTAATTACAAGTCTTTTACGTGTTGCGCTACTGAGAGTTTGCAATATAGGTAGAAATAACAGATCCGTTCGGCTATGATGACAGCTTTTATCAGCTTTTATCCTGTTACTGCCAAATCAGTACAAGAGTTTCCGCAAAATTTATTGACACCTTATATAAGTAGTATTTCAACAGATACTAGAAAAACGTGAATTATCTTTGTAAATGTGATAGAGATAAATGATTTTGAAAGAAACCTTGGAATTATTTTTCATTTTAGTAGTCAATATTGCTAGGGATACCAATAACCAAAGATAAAAGTCTATTTTTTGAATACTTACTACAATAAATGTGGCTAATGAAAGTAAATTATTGGCAATTAGAATTACAGATGATTTATTATTGATAAGCATGAAGCATCTTTGCTTTATTGTTGCAAGTGATTTTTTTAGACTAATTATTTTGAAGATATATAATTTTGATTGTAAAATCACTATTCGTTACACGTAACAATTTCATACAAAGTTTATATCGCTTATTAATTTTTTATAGAATGATTTTATCAGTGAGAACACATTAAACATGCTCCAAACGAAACATGTGATATAGAAATTTAATAAACTAGGGAATAAATAATCAGAGTATTGGTCACAGCTGACTTCGGCCAGTTTCGGCCATATTCCTCCCAGAAGGGCTGGCAAGTGAATTCCAGACAAGATGTTGTCGAGACTAGCTCTCCGCAATGGTAATTGACTTTTATGAAATAATACTTTTATTATAATAAAAAGGCAATTGTTGTAAAAATAGTGTATTCTTGTAGAATTATTTATTATCACTGTACGAACTCCGTGTGAATTGGTGCACGAACACGGTGTATTTTTCTGCCATTATGTAATGCAAAATTTGTATGATTTTTTAAGCATTAATTTACACAACTCGCTTATTTATTATCAGAATAATATAATTCAATTAATGTTTAAGTTACTGTTTATCGATTCAAATGATTATACAGTGTTCACTGTATCGAATGAAGGCGGCCATGAATGATTTTGTTTTCTGCGACCTTGTTGCTGCAATACTCGTCTGCTTGTGCAGTATTAAGAATAAATGTGTATTATATGAAAAATACATTTTTATAGCACAACTGATGCCGATAATGGCTCGTGGAGCCCAGTCTATGTCATCGGCAGCAGGTGATCGTCCTGTTCGTATGGAAAAGCCTTCCCCTGTCCGACATGGTATTATTCCTGAAGAATGGTTCACAATCTTCTACCCTAAGACCGGAGTCACAGGTAAAAAGAGTAATCATATTACAAAGATTGACCATGATAGAAAACTCATCTAATCAAATTGATTTGTCGACAGGACCCTACATGTTTGGAATTGGTCTATCAACTTATTTGTTATCTAAGGAGATCTATGTATTGGAGCACGAGTATTACACTGGTGTTTCCATTTTCATTATGGCTCTCGTGGTAATCAAGAAGCTTGGTCCTACGGTCGCAGCAGCCCTTGATAAACAAATAGATAAGTATGAAGGAGATTGGGAGTCATCAAGAACAGAAAATATGAAGAGTCTTGAGGAGTGCATTGAAAACGAAAAGAAAGAGCAATGGAGAGCAGACGGTCAGAAATTGTTGATCCAGGCTAAGAAAGAGAATATTGTCATGCAGTTAGAGGCCACATACAGAGAACGTCTTGCAACTGTTTACAACGAGGTAACATGTTCATTACACCTCAGTACTAAATTATATTGGTTAAGAAAACAAAAGGGTCACCTCAAAAACTATCGACTTGCCAGTTTCCTACTTATTACTTTCAAAGAAGAAAAACTAAAACTCTGTTCGTACAGGTCAAGAAACGTCTGGACTATCAAGTGAATATTCAGGCTGTTGAGCGCAGACTGGCCCAGAAGCAAATGGTTCAATGGATCATCTCCAACGTGCTGAAGTCCATCACCCCCGAACAAGAGAAAGCCAATCTCCAGCAGTGCATCGCCGATCTTCAAAGCCTTGCTCCCCGTGCATAAACAAATGTTCTCGTGATAGAAAAAATAGCAAGTTAAAATGGCCGTACCCGTTTAAGTCGATGCTAAACGTATCCGCGTATAACGTGAACACTGTACGGTGTATTGTCATTAGCTTTGGCAATGTAACCTTATGTTTCTTAAGCGAATGAATAAATGAAATTATCGTCAGTAAAATAAGTTTCAATAAAACACCATTACTACCGTTACGACGATTTATTCACTGAATAACCTGAAGAAGGAATTTTGAAAATCCAATTCCATCATAAACACCTGTCACCCCTTACGAGTGCTCGATAAAGTGCATACATATATTCCAATATCCCATAAACGTACCACATAGAATATATATAAATATGTACATGTATAGTCTAATAATTAGGATAACCGGGAATGTTAGCATCTGAGTACTCGGCTTTTATTTCTCATGAGGTACAACGACCTTTATTGTTACATTATCGCAATTATATCATTAATTTCTTAATAGTTTTAAATTTAATGCTGCGTCATTATAATATTCTCATTAATAGTTATAATATATTATCATACTTTCAATGGAGTCAACAACATATATATATATTTATATATGTATATATAAGTATCGGGTGTATGTTCATATTTTTTGTTTTTAATGAGTGAATGCATCGCATCTTAGGATGTCGTTATTCCATAATTCATTAAGATATTTATATTCGGTTTAGCCGAATTGCACCGCGCATTCCGTCGGCATATATTGCTAGTCTCAACATCAAAAAATTGCCAATCAATGACACATGGCCAATGGCACCGAGCATAAAGAACATAATGTCGCCCCATTATAATCAACGCATAATTCCAGCAATTGGAATGTCTCTGTTTATATTAAACAATACGCTAATCGATATCACTAC
Source organism: Cephus cinctus (assembly GCF_000341935.2). NCBI lineage: Eukaryota > Metazoa > Arthropoda > Insecta > Hymenoptera > Cephidae > Cephus > Cephus cinctus. The sequence continues at coordinate 407,585 of NW_014333313.1, forward strand.
AGTTCCATACAGACTTAGGCCACGAATAATTGTCCGAAAACAATTATCCCGTCCTACCCGGCTATAAACGCGAATGAAAATCTTTACAAGAGCATCAAGGATCGTTATGAACAAGTGTAATGTACAAACGCTTCATTTTCAAAACGCAAGGAGTCTATTACAACGGCTGCTCGTTACTCCATTGGATGAGAGTGAAATAATTATTCATCCCTCAACAAAAGCTATCATTCCCCTCCCTATCGTATCTACAAGTCAGCATGTCATTCTGCCGTACAATGAAAACCAATAACCCGAGACCACACAATATACAAGTAAAGTAAAATCAAGAATTCAAATAGCATAAGACACACCAGTCTAGAACAATGAGTAATTTCGCAGAAAGGCGGTACAAAACAGAAAACAATTGTTCTTGTCGCCCGTGGCAACGACAAAAACCTTTCGGACTATTAAGCAGCATACTGTACACAAATTGCGCGACTGGGTACGTGACCCCCTCTGATTACGTTAATTACAAATCGTCCAAGAGATTAAATGGCCTTAAGCCACGTGACTTTTGTCACGAAGATGGTTCGTAACGTCAATGTTCGTCGTCAGGCTGGCTCTAAGTCATAGGTTATGTGAGTTTAACGTCTTTATGGAAACTGCCGACTCGAATTCATTAGAATTTTTGAGAGTGCAATTTACAGAGGAAAATGCTCGTAAGAGATATATGAGAGACTTGCAGACATGGGATTTTATCTTTCTCATAAGTTCAAGAGACATTGAATTTACATAACGACTGTCGTACGCCTCGCGTGCCCCGACGCTTGATACTTGACAGAATTATTAATTCATGGATAGGTTAGGTTAGGTTAGGTCGTACAAGTTCTTACATTTATCTAGACAGGTAAACGATTTCAGTCGCTCTTCATACCCTCTCTTGTCCGCGTGCCTCATTCTCGAGCGTCCTATTTACGCAAGTAAGAACTGCGAGTCTCGCATTCGCTATTCGCGTCCGACTGACAAGTCGGTAGGCGACGTAAGACGCGCGACGCCTTGCAATATTGTGCGATCGATAATTCGAAAAGGCATCGTCGTCAAAGGTGCCGTTGTAGTCAATATCCGGTGGGGTTAATTAATCCTCGATGAGGACAGTCGGAGAGCCATAGCGAACTCATCGGGTCTTGCAGAGACTTTCTGCTCAACGACGAAGCGTGAATAAGTGGGTGGATGTGTTCTTGTCGTTGATAGAAAATCGATGTTTTAAAACTACTGACGCTCCATTGAAAATTCGCTGGACGATTGACTGATTCTTACTAGAGCGATGGACGACTTTATTTTTATTTCCAGCATACGCAGTTCCTCGAAAACTACTAAGTTCCGAGTCATTCAGAATCGTGGCGTAGAATATCCTAATGATTTTTCTGTGACTTTCTCCAAGACAAAAATGCTATTTTTATTTAAGGAAATTTTTCAAACGAATTCAAGTCGTTCATCCCACTGGTAAGGAAGCATAGAAAAAAAGAAAACCGACATAACCGACATCCACAAGCGTCGTTTACAATCGCGCGAATGAACTCTTTAAACAACTAGTAAGTCTATCCCGATTATGAGGATGATCGGACGATCACGTAATAGATCCACGCGATCCACACAGAAGACACAATAATGTTCCACGAGGCGCGACTGTCGTCAGTGAATCAAGCTTTGATCTTGTGGCTCTGTAATTTCCTTTTTTCCCCTTTATTCAGGTAAATCGAGTGACTTTCGCACCTCAGCGTATCTCCTGGCTCACTTCAGGTCTTCGTCCTCCTGTAGCAGCTCGTCGATTTGCTCTTCCCAATCTTCCTTTCCAGGCGTCGCGTCGCTCGTCGTCCCGGCGCTCTTTATCTGCCCCGGTACCACCTCGAAATCCTTCAGTTCAGCTTCCAATTCACGTTCCCACTCTTCTTCTGCGGAGATTCACAAGCAGCGTTGTAGCTATATTTTGGTGGGGGGCAATGGGGAGATGCGTGTGTGTATGACTCTTAATCTTTTTTTCCCTCTCTCTCTGATTCTCTTTTTCTTTCTCTTTGCGAGAATATTGAGGAAACCAATGCGTGTTATGGATGCAAAGAACTCAAAATATAGGCATTAAAGATAAAGAAAAATAAAAAAAATATATATATAAAGAAGCAAGGAGAGGAGGATTGAACGAAAGAACCGACTCAGCCCTAACAACTATATAATTCCTTTGTAACGCATGGAACACACCCCTTGTGTACAGGAAACGCGGAAACTCTTTTCTTTTTTTCAATTTTTATTGGCCCTTTAATCCAGCCTATCAACATTTCTTTTCGTTAACATTACCACGAAAAGAGCCTGAAGGTACGATCATTTTTTTTTTCTTCAGAAAAACCTAATTGTCCTCTTCGAGGAATCTAATTTATTTATTTATTTTTTCCAAATAATAACGCGCCTATACAAATCGCGTAAAGTTTTTCGATAATTATTACAATATTTTCCGCGATTCGTACTCGTTGATAGTCGGAACACGAAGATAGCCGAATAGTATCGAAGATGCCCGGAAGTGGCCGTTATTCCGGGAAATCGAGCGAACCTAGCGGCAAGAAACGGAAACGTTTTAAAAGTTACGGAGAGAATGCCGCGCGTCACGAAAATTAGTTTTACAGCATTAACTAAATACAGTAGCATTTACGAGGTTGCGTATTAAGAAAGAACAGTTAAACACACGCAAGTCCTCGTAAACATTTTTAAATCCCAACCGCCCACCCCTGACGCAATACCTTAATTTTCGCCTCTAATAAAATAAAAGAAACAGCTTTTTTCTTTAATTCTTTTTCCGCGAAGCTCTGTCGCGCTCATCTCGTATCCCTCGAGCACAACGCTATTCCCAACTCGTCGACGTTAAGTCCATCTAACATATAATGACGTATTGCACAATCTCGTCCCTGCGTATCCTTTAGACGCCCGTTAAATAGAAAAACGCGACTAAAGTTAAATTCCTAGTGAAACGGGCGTGTAAAAAGTTTGTCCGGCATCGGGCGACAATACCCACGACAATTTAATTTATCTTGTAAACACGTATTGTCATTCAACGATTTTTTTTCTTGTTTTTTTTTTCCCTTTCTTTTTCATCATTAGGGTATGCTAGTATTTTTTTTTTCGTCAGCGTTTTACTTACAACTTTTACAACACGGAGACAATAATAAAGAGAAGACAGTAAGACGGGGACAGACAAACGGACAAACGGACAGACAGACAGACAGACAAACAGACAGACAGATAATCAAATATCTTGTTTTTTCCCCCCCACTCTTCATTCAAACATTTTATTTTCATCCCCTTTACTCGTTCGTTCCTCGCCCTCGTCTCAATCATCTTAATTGATCGTTAACTAACGTTTAAATTGATTACTCCAAGTACTTCGTTCCCTTTGTTTTTGTTCGACTAGATACATAATCCTAAACTTTCAGTAGTTCAGAAATCGCTGGTCACTCGCGACCCACGTTTAACGACGAGGATTCATAGAAATAAAGTAAGGAAGGAACAGCTAACGGACACGTTTACGGACTCGCATGAAAATGATATATCAGTGAAGATAAAATGTAAATACGATCGTGAGAAAGAAAGAGATCAATCGCTACGACGTATGTTAGTTTTTTGCTGGG